>NW_019385362.1:169990-177799 GCF_000671375.1 Centruroides sculpturatus
GATATATTTTTTTTTTTTTTTGATAACTGATAACTCTACAGGCATCATACTTGATATATTGATATTATTTTATTAGGTGGAATAAAACATATTAATTTTATAGCATGACACACAGATGACTCGTGTAGCTCTAGTTTAAAGGTTATTTTTGGGCAGTACGAGTCACATATGTATCTGCAATCTGTGGTTTTAGTGTAAACACATTATTTTTATTGTTTCTGCATTCTTGAAAGTTCTTCATTCACATAAGTCTTAGTAAATCAGCTAATTTGTCTTATACTAGTGTTATTACTACATATATTTTGTGAGATAAGTTATTTTGTTTAAAATAAGACTCGAACTAATTTTATTTTGCATTAGATAAATGAATTTTTTAAAAATAGGTATCATCTTATATAAATAGAATGTCTAGCCATCAAAACATGTCAGAAACTTAATTAGATAATATATGGATGACTCTAACAATGATGAATCTGGAATATTTGACAATGAGTTAAGCCTGGATTCCACATTACCGGAATCCACGACATAATCTTAAAACTGAAAGCCAAACTGATGAAACTTTCAGTTTTGTAATGTTCAGTTGGACAGAAACAAGACTGAAAGCAGAGTTAAAAATTATTTAACTTTTCCGTTTTCGTCCCGCGCTTCTGTCTTACTGCAACCAATAAAAACGCAAGGATTTGTGACGGGTAGTCACGTGAATTAGTCACGTGTAGTTTGATTGTCGTAATGGCAGAAAGTGTAGCGAAAACGATGAGGAAACAAATAGATTTGGAATTCTTCATCGAAGAAGTTAGAAAATACACATGTCTNCGAAAAGTTATGTTGCTTAGTAATCGGTTTGTTATAAAATAAACAACAGAATAAATAAAGTCCAAGTTGATATTTCTATCTGACGATATTTTTTTTTAACTCTTTTCGCCCTGTGGGCACTAAGAGGCCCTCTCTTTGCAAGCCCATTATGGGTTCGCCAGGCCCGCAATGGGGCTGCCGGGGGGCGAGGGACGGGGCCCGTCATATCCGAACGGACCACCCCCCCGAAAATTACCTCGGGATTTTTCGATCCGTTCGGATTCGAGCCCGGGTTCCCCAGAACAGTAGGCTGCCATCGGGGCGCTATTGTCTACCGTTTAGTAAATTTTTATAAACATACTTATTTAATTCTTTATGAAAATAATTAAATTTAGTTTATATAAATGTACAGTACACGCCAATCGAAACCCGATATTAAGCAAATACACTCCCACAACCATTAATCTAAAATTAATTAATTATACTGTAATTATTAACTTTAATACGAGATGGCACCTAACGCCTCACTCTACTGCCAAATTCATTTCTAATTTATAATCATTATATCCAAATTTAGCCCAGTTGTGGGAGTAAATTTAGTTTATATGCGTAATTTCCCTCATTTAGGAACTTTCTTATCACCTCTCGCAAACCGTTTTGAAGGTTTACTATACATATACAGCCGATTGCAGAGACAGAGTTTACGTTAAACGACGTTNGTAGCGTCGTCCATGTTTGACTCTACGACAATTACAGAACTGATCAACAGATGGCGCATTTCTAGTGGTGTCAAGTTAAAACAAAAACATAACTGAAACAAAAACTCTATATGTTTCAGTTCTGTTTCTGAGTTTCTGTTTTCAGGTACTGTAATGTGGAGTCCAGGCTTTAGATGATTCAAATTATAAACCAGTTTTGGATGAATCAGAATCGTTTTCTGGATCAGAAACAGAAGGTAAAGGGCCTCCTGATGCTTCTAACAATAACTCAGGTGCCAGCGATGATGAGAATGACAGTAATTATTCTAACATTCAGCAATCACTAATTCTGTTAGGCAAGCAATTGGCTCAATACCTCATAACATCCCACAGTTTCAAGGAAATCAAAAGTTGAACCTTTGTAACACCAACATGGATGATCCACATAAAATTTATCAGATATATGTCAGCAATGATATCTTAGATATAATGACTAATGAGACCAATAGATACGCTGATCAATGTTTAGCAAGCAAGATTTTGACATCAAAACTGCATTTGAAAAAGTTGTGAAGTCCCCAAAAAATTTTGCTATTATTGTATCTATATAAATNATAATGGGCTTGCTAATGGAGGCCCTCTTAATGTCAACAGAAAGAGTTTTAAAAAATAAATAAATGAATAAAATAAAACCAGGGCTATATATATATATACACACAGTATACAGACTTAAGAACATTGCTCACTGTAGGATAGATACATTACTTAAAGGTGAATGTGAACATTGTTCATTCCCAAAAAGTAGCATGGCAAAGGTTGTTCGGGCATTGGCACTCTATGAGATCTGGGACAAATCTGAGCAAGAAACTTTTCATGAATGGTCCTGGTTACTTGGTCACTGTCTCCTATCATCCTGGCTAAGCCCACAACGAATATAGAAAAAAGTCCTCTTAGCACCCTGTAATACTTTGTTACCAGTAATTCAATATCTTTGTAAAAGTGATATTTTTCTTTCTTCTTTTGGCTGAAGGGGGAAAGAAGAAATCATCTGTAAGTCAGTGTCTGCTAAAAAAAGAACGAATATAATTCTTCATCTTTTATTTTGTTGTTTTCCTCACCTTTTGGAAGTTGCAGAAGAATTTTGCCAATGAAGACCAATATCTAAAAACATTTGTAATTGTTCATTGTATTTATGTGTAAACTAATAAGTTGGTCTTGCAAAAATCAAGAAGTGGTTAATTGTTTTGATATTACAACCCACAGAGCAAAGTCAAAAATAAATGAAATGGAATCACAATTTCATTTCATTCTCACACTGAAGCACATTTTGTGTAGTTCTCATAGTCTATTTTCTAATGAGTTAAAAGAGCACAAATAGAAGCCACCTCTACAATGTCCACAATGTAAAACTGACCAAAAATGTATTGGATTTTCTGTCAACATTCCCATGTCCAGTCTACACATGCAACAACAACACAACTGCTAACATCTGCACAATAACAAAAGTGCTTTAATTTGTCGACCATAAAAACTTCATCCAAATTACAATATTGAAAGACGACTATAATATATAATTTTATAAATACACAAATAGAATTTCTGTATTCATTAAAATTAAAGAATAAATGATATATTATTATTTATTCTAAATATGAATAGAAAAATATATTTACCCTCATGCCTAAAATTCGAAATCCAGTAATTGTACTGATTGGATATTTGATAGTCTCGTGAAGTATTTTTTCAGGAGATGCTTCAGGATCGTAAGTACAAGGTCCGACCTTTATATCCAAAATGCAAGGTTTGACAAAGGCTTCCGTAACATCATCTATACAAAGGTATTTGATTCCTATTAAAAATACAATTTATCATGTAATTATCAGTTTTCTTAACAAAGTTTATATATTAAAAAATTTTATGCATCTTTCTGAATCAAAGCATAGAGTAGATCATCTACTATAAGAATTCTGTTGGCCACATGGCAAGCATTTAAAGTACTGCTTCCTAGGTATTTTAAATCTTTCATATGCACTCACCCGTTAACAACTTTCTATCTTTAAAACAGATGATCTTTCGCATTCTTCTTTGCCTAGTAAGGAAAAAAGAATGCGAGCACAATACACACATTTATAAATAAAAAAAATATATGATATTTGATTATAACACATGTTTAAATTAATGCAAAACCAGTCTTCAAATACAAGCTTTTACATTCCCAACTATTATAATATTAAATCATCATTAACTCAACACCAGAGTGAAGTAAATTAACAAAATCTTCAAACTTGTTACTGGTGTGTTTCCCCACGACGACAAAAATGAAAAAAATAAATAGTTTGTTACTAACGTTTTCGAACCAAAAAGGTTCTTCCTCGGGTAACATTGAATTTCTGATGGAATGCCGATCAAAGAAAACAAATTTGAAATTTGAACATGTGTTTCCTGATTACGTCTCCTTGTGCATGCACTCTCCAGTGATTGATGGTATTCATAGATTTTTGTCCATAAGCACCTGCCACGCTACTGATAGAGTTATCCCTTCTTTGTGATTGATGCAGTTATTACTGCTAAGGCTAGCTATGTATATGCTCGTAGCCTCTAACTACCTGAGGTGGTGTGCATGTTGCGTGGTGCAGTTAATTCTTGCCTGACTAAAACCCAGCTCTATGTCTGAATCCAAGGCATAAATGGACAGAGCAGTGGTGGTCCTTTCATTCTGTACATCAGCTGCACGTAATTTGAATGGAAAAAACTATTAGTTTTAAGAGTTGTGCTTGTATCATTTTCTAAATAAACAGCAATATTTTACCTGTCTTTGTTTAAACAATGGCCACAATCAAAAAATTTAGTAACAATGTGAGAAAATTTATAAAGCTGCTACAAAATGGAAAAAATCTAAGAGCAGTTGGAATGTCATTAAGAACTGTAAATTACACTTGGAAAAAGTTTAAAGACACAAGAAGCATAAAAAAAAAATATCAAAAGTAATTGTCCTAAAACCAGCAAGGCCTGTTGAAAAATATATCATATTTACTTGCATATATGATGAGGTGTGACTTTAAAAATCAAAATAAAGAAAATTAGATTTATTAATACAATTCTAATTTTATTTTGTTGAATCACAAATAAAATATCAAATGAACATAAATGCACACATTACCTCGCAAAAAATCACTAGCATTTTAAATTTTAAGGAAAAATCTTGTAAAATTGACAACAATTTATATTGGTAAAGTTGGACAATCAAGAACCTTTTTTTGTCAATTCTTAACAGTTGAACCCACTCTCTGTCGATTACACTAGTGAGTTTCTCCAAATTCTGATTTCCAAAAAATCATCTGTTTTCATGTGGATTAAAACTTTTTCATGTAGCTCCTGTTGATGTTGGAATTTCAATTCAAAAGCTTTGCTTTTCCTATTGCTATTCATCTTTACTCCAGACAATATACAAGAACAATTCAAATGACCCAGATAAAATACTTATGTTTTTAAATACAAGAGGGTATGCATCCGGAAAAAAACATGAATACAAGAGGGTATGCATCCAGAAAAAACATGAATACATGGTTCACAAAAATTATTTGCAAAATCACAAAGAATCTTTTGCTCGTGAGTTTAGGACAACCTAGGAATTTGAAGCTATGATAAATGAATAAAACCCTCAATTTATATGTGAATAAATATGGTACTATAGAAGTTTAAACTAAGCACTAATGCAACAGAAGCAGCCCACAAGATACATAGAGCATTTGAGAGAATAGTGAGTGAGTGAATGCATGGCCCAAATGTGGTACAGAAAATTTGCATCAGATGATGATGTTCTTGAAAATGCACCTCACAAGAGAAGACAAAACATTGTTTATTAGGATGAACTTAAGGCAGCCATCCAGTGGATTCAAGACAAACATGGCAAATGGTGGCAAAAAGATTCAATATAAGTGATAAAACATACATTTGCATTACATTGCCTAGGGAAAGCCTAGAAGCTGAGCAAATGGGTTCCACATGAACTAAGTGCTGATAACAAGCTCCAGAGGCTTATGATCTGATCATTGCTGCTCTCACAACACAATAATGAGCATTTATGGACTGGTTGTTGTTGTGTCAAAAAATGGGTTATATATGACAACATCAAATAATAACACATCATAGATAACACTGGTCTACAAAATCAAACTTTTTGTGTGCCTTTTAAATACATGCTATGTTTTTA
The DNA here is from genome assembly GCF_000671375.1 of Centruroides sculpturatus. NCBI lineage: Eukaryota > Metazoa > Arthropoda > Arachnida > Scorpiones > Buthidae > Centruroides > Centruroides sculpturatus. Next base: position 175,697 of record NW_019385362.1, read on the forward strand.
TACTAATTTGCGGTCACTGAATACAAATAAACAAATAAAATTTTAAAATTAGCTCTTGGTTTCAAAATATTGCAAATATTAAATACTATGAATTTAAGTAAAATGTCAAAGAACCTCAACTATATTTATTTTAAAAAAAAACATTAATTTATTTAGTTTTTGTAACTTTTTACATGAAATTGAGAATTAAGAAATAATACCAAAATATTATATCATTTTTTAATCAAGACTTTCTCTTCTTTCTCACTTGTCTTTTGTAATCATTTCAGGGGTATCTCTCTTCAAATTCTAGTAGTAGTCCACTAACATTGATGCATCCCACCGGTCCTGGTATCTTTTTTCCATTATCAATGTGTCTTGGTGGAATCATTTGCCATGTTCATCACTTACTTCACTGCAGTTGGCAGGGAAAAAAATCAAGATGAGAGTGAAGAAAGTGAATTTTAAGGGACATATTGCAACCCATCTGCTAATACTTTTGTAGAAGATTGTTTACAAGCTCATCATAATTTTCACATCTCTTGTTGCCTAAAAAACCATGAACGACTCCTCTAAAAGTTTCCCATTTCTCCTTTTCAAAGCCCTGTAAAACTGAATCAAAGTTTTGGTCCTTCAGAATTTCTCAAATTTGAGGACCAATATAGATTCCTTCTTTTACTGTGGCATTGCTTAGACGTGGAAATTTACTTTGCAGGTATTTGAAGGCTAGTCCATCTTTGTTGAGAAGTTTGACAAAGTTCTTCATTAGTCCCAACTTAATATGTAAAGGTGGAAGAAGAATTTGTTTGAATTCTACTAGAGGAAGATGCTTGACATTCTTTTCTCCAGGACACAGATTTGGTCTTGGAGTCCAATCTTTTTAAATTTAATATAAAGATCTAGATTTGTAAATTTAAGATCTGTAATCTAAAGATCTAAAAATTGCTATGTACAATGCCCAAGTATCTCAGGTTCAGATGGGAAGGAGTTCATGTAGCAGAAATGAATAATACAAGCTAACTATCACTTCTAAGTTCTGTAATTAGATTCGGTAAATTGAAAACTATAGTTAAAGTACATTTTCATGTAAAAGGCAATTTTGATGTAGACCGGTGTAGTGTAATCGTCCTGTGAATCTCTACCACATACATTAACACGTTAATGGCTTTATGAGACACATGTGATTCGTACAGACATGTCTAGTTAGGACAACAGACATAATTGCTCATTTCCCCTAGGTCAGCATATATATATATCAGGTCAGTCCATAAGTTCGTGCGCATTTTTATCTACAAAAAAAGCAACAAAAAATTTTAACTAAATTTTATTTCAATCTATAATGTATTCACCTGTGGTGTTTCGTTGCGACAAGTACAATGTCCCGCGAGCGGAGAAGTACGAAATAAATACACGTTGGATGTCTTTAACACAAAGATATTTATTGTCGCTTCGAACAGGTTCGTTTTTCTTCAGATCCCAACAATACAATGATCTCTGTACGTACATGCGTTAAAATTCGATCTAACAAACAGCGGATTAATTGAGAGTTACAACTATACGCGAGGCAAAAACTTATAACTAATTCTTACACTACTTACAACTAAAGAGGGAAGGAGAGAGTAGAAAGATAATAAAATATAAGAGGGAGATGGAAATACCCGGGATTTTGAGTTCGAAACCTTGGGTGGAACACCACGTGGACCTTTCCGTGGAACGTTGTCTCTCGTCCTTCCTTTATGTCTTTTCGTACGATTCTTTCGATGGCTTCCTCTAAAATTCTATTATAAGAGTTTCTTCCTATCGATTCGCTGGCTCCTCGTAGCTTCTAATTGTTTTACACTCAATCTGACGCTGCACCACTTCTCCGTCCTTATTCTACGGACTTCGAGCCCAGACTTCTCCTTTAGCTTCGTAGTCTCCGATCGTCTCACACGCGATCCAGAGCACTACCTTCTCTCGTCAGTCCTCCTCGAGAGTTCCACCTCGACTGCTCTTTCCTTTGTTCTTTTTTGCCTTAGGGTCCCACTTCACCCTTTGTTCCATTCCCATTTCTTGGGATTGTTAATCCCACCCAAGGGAAAAGGTTGGAAAGGAAGGTTCTAGAAAAGTCAGAAATAAAGGAAC
>NW_019385362.1:178181-198805 GCF_000671375.1 Centruroides sculpturatus
GTTCAGTTGGACAGAAACAAGACTGAAAGCAGAGTTAAAAATTATTTAACTTTTCCGTTTTCGTCCCGCGCTTCTGTCGTACTGCAACCAATAAAAACGCAAGGATTTGTGATGCGTAGTCATGTGTAGTTTGATTCTCGTAATGGCAGAAAGTGTAGTGAAAACGATGAGAAAACAAATAGATTTGGAATTCTTCATCGAAGAAGTTAGAAAATGCAGATGTCTGTACGACAAAAAATGTAAATAATTCAAAGATTATTAACAATGAAATTGTTAATAAATGCAGAGAAATAATGGCAAAATCCGTAGCGTCGTCCATGTTTGACTCTACGACAATTACAGAACTGATCAACAGATGGCGCATTTCTAGTGGTGTCAAGTTAAAACAAAAACATAACTGAAACAAAAACTCTATATGTTTCAGTTCTGTTTCTGAGTTTCTGTTTTCAGGTACTGTAATGTGGAGTCCAGGCTTTAGATGATTCAAATTATAAACCAGTTTTGGATGAATCAGAATCGTTTTCTGGATCAGAAACAGAAGGTAAAGGGCCTCCTGATGCTTCTAACAATAACTCAGGTGCCAGCGATGATGAGAATGACAGTAATTATTCTAACATTCAGCAATCACTAATTCTGTTAGGCAAGCAATTGGCTCAATACCTCATAACATCCCACAGTTTCAAGGAAATCAAAAGTTGAACCTTTGTAACACCAACATGGATGATCCACATAAAATTTATCAGATATATGTCAGCAATGATATCTTAGATATAATGACTAATGAGACCAATAGATACGCTGATCAATGTTTAGCAAGCAAGATTTTGACATCAAAACTGCATTTGAAAAAGTTGTGAAGTCCCCAAAAAATTTTGCTATTATTGTATCTATATAAATATATATGTATTTGTGAATTTTATTTATACTGCATTATCTGTATAATTTTAATTTTAATTACTTTACTTTAATCCTTTTACTAATAATGTATTCGCTTTAATTAATCAGTTAAAAAATTTTTTTGTAATTTAAACTTTATATTTATTTTATATCCTGTTGTTTGTTCTGTCTGGTGGTATAAAATAAAATAAAAAATATAAAACAACAGTTAGCTATCAGACAAGACACCCTTTAGACCCACATTTTGAAGAGAAGATGCATATGTAAATGTGACACTGAGATTGTTTATCTATCAAGTAACAGTGTAAAGGAATTTTGCCTATTTTTCCAATTTTAGGGATTCCCTTTCCAAATTTTAAGTAATCAACTTAAAATAATTTAGACAAACAAATCAGAATAAAAAAATTTATCAATTAATTGTTATAAATCTCACAATATGCGAAGGAAAAGATGAGGGGATGCCCATCATTTTTCCCTTTTTCGATGGTGTTATATGACCAATGGTATCACATGGAAGCACATCATTTCTCATTGACAAGAGAAGAGGAGAACCACTAGATGACCAATCATGCATTTTACAAATTATCTCACCTTTCTCTGGAACTAAAACACGATTAGTCAAAAACAAAGGAAAATAGAAAGAAGTGACAAAATTAACAGAGAGGGAGAGAATTGACATAGTGAGAGAGTGGGAGAGAGTGAGACAGGATCAAGAGACTGACTGATTGACTGGCCAGACGGGATTGACCAGACAAGAGACATCCGACCTAGTGAAGGACAAATAAAGGAGAAATAAGACGAAAGGGAGAAGAGAACAGAGAGAGAAAGTAAAGAAGGAAGAAAAGACAACTCTTTTCCTGGTATGTTGTAAGTCGTGCATACTTTGGATAACCCCTTATTCTATAATAAAATTTCGTATTTGTGTTCGATCCAGCTGATTTACCTGAAGAAGAACCCAGAACGAGTTAAGAAAACATTCGTTTTGAAGATTATACTTGGTACTCACCGGTTATAGGTTCAAGTAGATCATATTTTGCTATATACAACCCGGTGTGCAGTTGCTGTTCTAGAATAGAAATAGGCCAATTTCCTAAATTGGGTCTTATAATTTTGTTTCGAACTTTGTTTTTCGAAAATAAACTCTTGTTATTTGTACTTGACGCTGCATTCATCCTCCTGAGAGGCTCATTCCTGGACTTTGGAGTGACTCTTACCCTCGCACCTTAACTATTTGTTTTTTTTTACTAAATCACTGGTGTTCCGACAAAACACACCTGGTGGCAGGACCCTACCATATGCTTGTGTAATCTCATTTTTGATGGTCCCAATCCCAACTGGTGGCAAGGGTGGGATGTTCTAAAAGTGCTTCAAAAATCAATGGGATGTTTTAAAATTGCCTCAGAGATTGGTGAGCTTGAGAAAAATAATAATTTTTTGTTTACCATTACAAAAAAGTAAAATGTCACTCACTACCAGAATGGGAATGCAGGAGGAGGAATGCTAGAATCAAAGTCTTTTGCTCCATTAGGGAATACTCTGCCTACATATGATGATGAACTAGTTCCTAAGGTCATAACTTTTTTTGGGTAGATAGAGGAGTTAGCTCAGTTGCACAATTGGAACACAGCAGACTGAGAGTTGCAAAGTGCAAATTAACAGGAATCGCTAGAGAATTTGCATATCAAGGACTAAAAATTCACAAAACAACAGACTATGAGGAGTTTAAATGATTGCTTATAAATAGGTTTGATAGGGAGCCTTTATCAGTTCAAACTCAAAAATTCTATCAATGCATACAACAGAAAAATGAAGATGTTCAAACGTATGCAGTTAGACTGCAAAGTTTAGCATTAGGGATGATTCCTGTTACAATCACTGATAATGATAGAGATTGACAAATTATCAAAAATTGTTTACAAAGGGTATTAGAAACAAAATTATTAATTCAATTTCTGTCAGGTTTATCTCCATCAATTCGGAGACAAGTCCTCTCCAAAGAGCAGGAAAGCTTTGAACAAGCAGTATCTATTGTAACTCAGGAAGAAATGATAGACCAATTAACAATGAAACCCAGATATAATTAGGTACCATAGATTTTGATGTTGCTGAATTAAAACAGGAGATACAAAGACTTAAATCAGAGCTCAGATACAAAGAAGGTTAGACATAGAGATGCATTCCAAATGCGCATTTCCAATACACTCAATGATAAATACGTAGGATCTCGGGAGTTGTTGGACTTAGACAACAGACAATCCACAAATGTCAATTCAGCCATTGCTAGCATGTACAGTACCTCTCCCCTTTGGTCAGATAGTTTGGAACAGTTCACTTTCAGACACCCCCGATACTATAAAAATGTATTCAAAGTGAACAAAGTTCACACTTCTAACCTTAGAGCAAAACAAGTACGATCAATTGCCCCTGCAATGCATGATCACTCTGCACCCAATGCTTCCCAGATTTTAAATTTGTCAGAGAATTGGAGAAGACAAAATACATTCATTAACTGCATCTAATTGGAGAAAACAAGATCAAAATTAGGAATGATATGAAAAGAGTAATACTAAACACAAACCAGTAATTGTTAGATTAAATGAGGTAGTCTTATCAAACGTAGTGTGTTATATCTGTGGAAACAAAGGTCATTTCACAAATTATTGTAAGGTTCGTACCACTATGCAAAAAAAATCAAAACATATCAATAGTTCAACCAAATAGTCTTCCAAAAAACAGGGTAGCAACCCCTTCCACTCTACGAAACAAAAGAGAGGAATCTCAGTAGAAATCAATAGGATGACTATCATGCCAAATTAATGTATAATAATAATAAAAATGAAGACACTGAGTTCAGTGTTACATGCATACATTTTTTTATCGCAAGCACTTTCGACGAACTTATAGTCGTCGTCCTCGGGAGAAAACAAATATTTTCTGAGAAAATTAAACAGAAATAACCCAATGTAGAATAGAATGCATAAGATATAAGTTGAAACTTTGTCAAAACTGTTAAGAATACAAAGCAAATATTCAAATATAATTCGAAAACCGAACGAGCAGTAAGCTCCGTGAAGTGCAAGCTGGCACATGCGCAGAACCAGGCTCACGCTACATGCAAACTGGAGAATGCTAATACTCTGAAAATGACTGAAAAAAGGTGAAGTTTATGGGCTACAAAATAATCAAGGAATCCAAATAATAAAATGGATTGACATAAGACCCATTGTCATGCTCTGAACTGTAGAAACACATTCATGCATTCGCTGACACTGGGAAAAAGTCAAAAAAATCCTAAGAGTCTGTGATGAAACCACAATGTGTCACTGACAGTAATTACATCAAAAAAGGAGTAGATCTGTTGGATCAAATGGAATCCTACTACACCCCGCTCTGAAGAGGTATCAAGTAGTACAGAAAGCTATTGGTAGCTTATTTACTTGGCATTTCCATGGTCAATGCATACTGTATTTATTCCCAGTACCATGGTTCAGGACAAAAACTTCTCTCAATGATGAAGTTCCATGAAGTGGTGGCAAAAAATTACTTGGCAAAACAGTACAGACAAGTGATGACACTTCCTTGTAATAGTAAACACAGCATTCATACTCTGCAAAAACAAGGTCCTGCAAGAAAAGTATGTCACTGTTGCCAAGGTTGTTATGCTGAAGCATTAAAAACACTACCAGCCGAAAGACAGACAGTGCCACAAAGCAAGTGACTACATTTTGTAATGATTGTTCTGGGCAGCCAACACTTTGCACAGCTTATTTCAACAGAAGACATCATTCTCCATGAGATTCGACATAATTACATTTTTATGTAAACTATTTCAAAAATTGTTATGTATTATAATTTCAATAAATGTGAGTTTTTATCATAGTTTTTGTTCTATATCTTTAACTCAGTGTTTAGAANGGATTAAAACTTTTTCATGTAGCTCCTGTTGATGTTGGAATTTCAATTCAAAAGCTTTGCTTTTCCTATTGCTATTCATCTTTACTCCAGACAATATACAAGAACAATTCAAATGACCCAGATAAAATACTTATGTTTTTAAATACAAGAGGGTATGCATCCGGAAAAAAACATGAATACAAGAGGGTATGCATCCAGAAAAAACATGAATACATGGTTCACAAAAATTATTTGCAAAATCACAAAGAATCTTTTGCTCGTGAGTTTAGGACAACCTAGGAATTTGAAGCTATGATAAATGAATAAAACCCTCAATTTATATGTGAATAAATATGGTACTATAGAAGTTTAAACTAAGCACTAATGCAACAGAAGCAGCCCACAAGATACATAGAGCATTTGAGAGAATAGTGAGTGAGTGAATGCATGGCCCAAATGTGGTACAGAAAATTTGCATCAGATGATGATGTTCTTGAAAATGCACCTCACAAGAGAAGACAAAACATTGTTTATTAGGATGAACTTAAGGCAGCCATCCAGTGGATTCAAGACAAACATGGCAAATGGTGGCAAAAAGATTCAATATAAGTGATAAAACATACATTTGCATTACATTGCCTAGGGAAAGCCTAGAAGCTGAGCAAATGGGTTCCACATGAACTAAGTGCTGATAACAAGCTCCAGAGGCTTATGATCTGATCATTGCTGCTCTCACAACACAATAATGAGCATTTATGGACTGGTTGTTGTTGTGTCAAAAAATGGGTTATATATGACAACATCAAATAATAACACATCATAGATAACACTGGTCTACAAAATCAAACTTTTTGTGTGCCTTTTAAATACATGCTATGTTTTTATACTAATTTGCGGTCACTGAATACAAATAAACAAATAAAATTTTAAAATTAGCTCTTGGTTTCAAAATATTGCAAATATTAAATACTATGAATTTAAGTAAAATGTCAAAGAACCTCAACTATATTTATTTTAAAAAAAAACATTAATTTATTTAGTTTTTGTAACTTTTTACATGAAATTGAGAATTAAGAAATAATACCAAAATATTATATCATTTTTTAATCAAGACTTTCTCTTCTTTCTCACTTGTCTTTTGTAATCATTTCAGGGGTATCTCTCTTCAAATTCTAGTAGTAGTCCACTAACATTGATGCATCCCACCGGTCCTGGTATCTTTTTTCCATTATCAATGTGTCTTGGTGGAATCATTTGCCATGTTCATCACTTACTTCACTGCAGTTGGCAGGGAAAAAAATCAAGATGAGAGTGAAGAAAGTGAATTTTAAGGGACATATTGCAACCCATCTGCTAATACTTTTGTAGAAGATTGTTTACAAGCTCATCATAATTTTCACATCTCTTGTTGCCTAAAAAACCATGAACGACTCCTCTAAAAGTTTCCCATTTCTCCTTTTCAAAGCCCTGTAAAACTGAATCAAAGTTTTGGTCCTTCAGAATTTCTCAAATTTGAGGACCAATATAGATTCCTTCTTTTACTGTGGCATTGCTTAGACGTGGAAATTTACTTTGCAGGTATTTGAAGGCTAGTCCATCTTTGTTGAGAAGTTTGACAAAGTTCTTCATTAGTCCCAACTTAATATGTAAAGGTGGAAGAAGAATTTGTTTGAATTCTACTAGAGGAAGATGCTTGACATTCTTTTCTCCAGGACACAGATTTGGTCTTGGAGTCCAATCTTTTTAAATTTAATATAAAGATCTAGATTTGTAAATTTAAGATCTGTAATCTAAAGATCTAAAAATTGCTATGTACAATGCCCAAGTATCTCAGGTTCAGATGGGAAGGAGTTCATGTAGCAGAAATGAATAATACAAGCTAACTATCACTTCTAAGTTCTGTAATTAGATTCGGTAAATTGAAAACTATAGTTAAAGTACATTTTCATGTAAAAGGCAATTTTGATGTAGACCGGTGTAGTGTAATCGTCCTGTGAATCTCTACCACATACATTAACACGTTAATGGCTTTATGAGACACATGTGATTCGTACAGACATGTCTAGTTAGGACAACAGACATAATTGCTCATTTCCCCTAGGTCAGCATATATATATATCAGGTCAGTCCATAAGTTCGTGCGCATTTTTATCTACAAAAAAAGCAACAAAAAATTTTAACTAAATTTTATTTCAATCTATAATGTATTCACCTGTGGTGTTTCGTTGCGACAAGTACAATGTCCCGCGAGCGGAGAAGTACGAAATAAATACACGTTGGATGTCTTTAACACAAAGATATTTATTGTCGCTTCGAACAGGTTCGTTTTTCTTCAGATCCCAACAATACAATGATCTCTGTACGTACTGTACTGTACATGCGTTAAAATTCGATCTAACAAACAGCGGATTAATTGAGAGTTACAACTATACGCGAGGCAAAAACTTATAACTAATTCTTACACTACTTACAACTAAAGAGGGAAGAAAAGAGTAGAAAGATAATAAAATATAAGAGGGAGATGGAAATACCCGGGATTTTGAGTTCGAAACCTTGGGTGGAACACCACGTGGACCTTTCCGTGGAACGTTGTCTCTCGAACTTCCTTTATGTCTTTTCGTACGATTCTTTTGATGGTTTCCTCTAAAGTTCTATAATAGGAGTTTCTTCCTATNAAATGCTTTCAACGTAAATATATATATATCGTCCTCAGGCAATTCAAAATCAAAAAGATAAAACTAGTCTGAAGTTTCTATTTGAATTAACACAACTGTTGGCGTGACATCCAATCCAAGTATTTAATATACCTAACAGCATGCTAAAAGATCTTAATTTACAAAATTAAAGCCTCAGTTTTGATTCTCCATGGGATCAAAACTCTATGAATCACATTTGCCTCAGGCTATGGCAAAGGAATAGAGATTATAGTGTCTTATTAAATCTATTAACAATTTTGTCTTATGTCCAATGACCAGCCAAAGTCACATGAAGCACAGGTGAGTTGTACAGCCCAGTAACTGCCTAAAAGTTTATCTACTGACACCATTAACGTGTTAAAGCCCAACATTCATCTAGTGAAAACTTCGTTGTGTATGTTGTGGACTACAGCTGGAATCATTCATTATGAGCTTCTCCCCCTGGACAAACAATCACTGAAGATGTTTACTTGGCAAAACTGCAATGGGTTGAAGATACACTGCTGCAAAAACAGCATATATTTGTTAATCACAAAGGCACTGTGTTCCGTCAAGACAATAGGTGACCTCATACAGCCTCACACAGACTCAGTTAGGAGCTTTAGAATGTATGTGGAAATTTTCCAAAAGAATAACTTCTGCTGAGACTAATATCCTAAGTATCATCTCATGTAGAAAAAACTGGATGTAGTTATGATGTTGCAGTTTATGGAACTTACAGAAGACCTAAAACAAATGGCTGCAAAAAGAAATGAACAAATTACATTGGGAAAAATTACTAACATTGGAGAAAAAGAAGAGGATTACATATGATGGAAAACTTAGAATTCCTAAATTAAACCTGTAATTGAAAACACAAAGCAGGTGAAAAAACAACACTTACAGTCAATTATAAATATTCCATAATGTATAATTTAGAAAGTTTTTTAAAACATTGTCAAGGCAAGTTTGAAAACTCAGTTTATTCCATTAAAAATGCAGACCAGTTATTAACTAAACTTATGTGGAAAAAATGCAGCCTATGTACAGATTTATTAGTTTGGACATTAATTCAACGTACTGGTCGATAAGATGGTCCAGTATAAAAATTACCTTAGAGAACATCCATGTATAAAACTGGTCAAGAAGTGTTTCTTTCAAAGTTTTTCAAAATAAGTCTTAGAATTTTTTGTCAATTAGACCAAATATCAATGGGTACCACTATAGGCCCAAAACTTGTCTAATTGGTTACAATTGATATAAATAAGGAAATTTGCAAATATGGAAGGAATATTAAGATACATAGACAACATTTTATTGATTTTTGATACTGAAAAAATAGAGGAAAAAGTATCATTAAAACAGCTAATAATCTTGATTCCGATTTGATATTCAAATATGAAATGGAGAATAATTACAGTATCAATTATTTAGATGTTACTATCAAAATAAATGACCATTTCATTTCATATACTATGTTTAAAAGGCATGTAATACATTACAAATCTTTTTGCCCTATGTACATTAAACGGAATAATTTCATTACAGTGTTAGCGAAGATTTAAAGGACGTATTTCCCAGAAGATACAATAAAGCAGGAGGGTGAATTAATAAAAAAAATATTTGTTGAATGGTTACCCAGCTAGATTGTTGGAACATTGGAATTCAGCTCATAAAAATAATAGATATAAAGTTCAAAATATTCCGGAGTGATAAGCGAATAGCAAGCAATAGCACTCGATATGAGATATGAGATAAATAAAGTTCAAAATATTAGAGAATTTAAAGAATGTATAAAATTTCCTTACATAACTAACTTTTTAACAAAATTTTGAAGTAAGAGTTAAAAAGTACAAAATTTGGATAATACTGGAAATGGGTAGTAAAATTTAAAAAATACATGGTCAATACAATACAATAAAAAAACAGATTTAGAAATGTCAGAAGTAATGTATAAATTAAGTTGCACATGCAAAGAAAATTTAAATTATATTGGGGAGACAGGAAGGAAATTAAAAGTAAGAATGAACATGTGACGTTGATTTGGGACATATGCAATCGCCTCGGTTTTTGCATTGCATAGAAAAAGGTTGCATGATAAACAAAAAACATTAAATTTTGATGGAGATTTGTATGAACATAGGTTTAAAGAACATATAAAAATATTAAAATGGAATTAAGTTAATTTAAATACAAGTATGGAGACAGATGGCTCATGAAGAGGTCTCCCGATAAAATAAAAGAGGTAGTGAATGTGTCGAAGTTGAAGATGCTGGAGGAAATGGTGGTATGTGTAAGAAAATTTAGTCATGGAAGGATTACTAAACAATTTTTTGGCTTTTTCAGTCAATACACGGTTTTTATGTTTGAGTTTTATACATATATATGAGATTTAATTTTTAAATTTTGTTAACTAATTTTTCAGTTTTTATATGAAAAACCTTAGAAAGAATATATAAAAAGCCCTTATTGGTATTTACAAATGTGTATCTAGTTGGGAAATGACTATAGACTGTAGTGGTACTTACTTTACTGAATAAAATACTTTCATTCACTTTTTACACACATTTTAATTTTATCCTTAAAAACCACAAACTTTTTCAGTTACCTTATGATAATCACTATGTACTGCAAATATGAAATATATGCATGTGATTTAACAAAGTGTTTTACAACATGGCTTTAAACCAGAATTATGCAACCTTTTTAAATGGTGAACAAAATAAACTGTCTTTAAGGGACAAGCAGGAAAGAGATTTTTAGCTTTCCAAAATTTATAAGCTTATTTTTTAGAAATATAAAAATGGTATGTAACAAAATATTGTTAGCAATTTTGTATTATTTATTCTACTATTTGTATATACTCTAAATATTATTTATTTATTAATAAAAAATAGAAAAGACAAATTTTATTCCATTTTATTATATATATTCTAAAAACAACTGTATACAAAAGTTGCACACCACCAAGAAAAAGTTTATAAAACATTATTTATAATTTGAAGATTGTCATATTTAGAATATTTTTATCAACATATTTGAAATTTATAAATATAATTTATCACTAAATTTTCCTATCTGGTTTCTTCCTCTCCCATTCAAAAGTTTTTCTAAAAATCTATTTACTACAAAAACAGTTTAATTGAAAAGCCATATCTTAACATTATTGCAACCTCAAAAAATAAAATACTATTCTTACTTGACAATTACCAGATATACTAGAGTCTGCTTGAAAAAGCTGTCTTGGAGAGTGGTAATTATTTTTACTTTGCAATTTATTGATATTCATTTCCATGAAATTCTTGAATTTATCACAATATTATTATCATTTCAATTAACTGCATATTTTGATACTATTAAATATTGATATTCTTCTGATATGATTTCATTAACTCAAATTTTTTCATTATATGAAATCATTGATTAATCTTGTAATTCTTTGATTAAAACCATAAAAATATAACTTATTGAACTAGTTAATAAATGAATAACTTTTACAAGTAACTTAATAAATATATCCAAATTTCAATTTCTCAAATTTAAAATGTCATAAAAATAAAACTGTTCCATTTGGTTACTAATATTAATGGAAAAAGTTTTCGATCTCTAAATCGGACGTCCTTGACTTAATCGTCTATCGAATGCCACAGGCAAAGTACTTAGAAAATTTGAAAACATACAGTAAACCATCGATTTTCAAATGAGAACAAAAGAATTACAAAAAATTTGTTAAATTTAATAATTATAAATAATAGAACAAACCAACGTAAAAAATTTTGAAAATTGACAATGACAAGAGGTATTGATTGACAAGTATAAGAGGAAAATAATTGGTAATGACAAGGGGAAGTGACACTTCCCTTATCATCATCAATTACTTTTGATATTACATATAGGCTATAAATTTATCAGTTTTTATTACCAATTTCTTACTCTCTCATAATTTATCTGTCTATCCTGATAACATTTGATTATTTTAACATTGTAAAAAATTTTATAATTATGAAGGCAATCAGTACAAATAAACATATATTATTGATTTGATTTTTATAAAACTCAATGCAATTAATGTTAGAAATGCTAGCAGCCTCAAAAAATTTCGACAAACTGATTTTACAACACATTAAGAGAGAACTTTAAATGTGAGTGTATTTTAATTACAAATTCAGCCTTTTCCACAAACGTGTTTTGAATACTGAGAGAAGCAGCTCTGATGAAGGCTACCTGCAGAATCAAATATACTGTATTTAGCTTTTCATCAAATTGTATTTTTGAAAGCTTCTTAAAACATTACATTTTAAATATATTGGTTACTTAAATGAAAGAATAAAACATTTTTGTAATGATATGTATATAATAAAATAAAAATTGGCATATAATAAAAATGATATGTATAAGTAACTTGTGCTCATAAGATTCAAACATTGTTTGTCCATCAACTGTGTTAAGTTCAATTTTGTCAGATCTAGATCTTTACAATAATTATTTTAAAAACTACTACTGTGTGCAACTTTGTCATATTATGATAGAATTGAGACAAAAAGAAAGGTGAGATCCCTATCCCTACACATGCTAGGCACTGAAGAGGCAATCCTCATACCTGACAAACGTGGACAGGTGAACTTTGCACTTGCCACAATAAAACAGGCTATACTCATACCTGCAGGCCATGGGAGATATAATCTATGAACTTTGTACTGGCCAGGTACAGTGAGACAATCCAAGAATAAAGAAATCAGTGGTTGATTGCTTTGTTCATTTTTCACACTTACTTTCTGTTTAGCATATACAATGCTGTTTCCATTTTTGACCTCTAGGCCTAAATTCCATTAGGTACACTCAGTTGCATTAGAAAGCATAGACACTGTCATTATAATACCTTTGTATATCAAAAATAAAGTCATAGACTCCTATTTTTACTTTCCTAGCTCTGTTATAGATAATAGAGGGAAAGCATGGCAATCGGTCAAAAAATGGTCTTCCCCAAGATTTTTACGTTTTTGAACTCAGGGTCTTGAAACATCAAGATATGCAAAAATATTCAAAGGTTTTTTCTGTATATATGGATGTTAGTGTATGTAGATGGATGGATGGGTGGGTGGTATGATTTTGTTCATCCTCTTTGTAGCTTAATTCCCGTGCCTTTTTCAAACTTTCTGAAATTTTGCAGGGAGGTTTGATTATTAGGAAAATTGATAATCTTAAATTTTGGTGGTTTAATTAAGGTTAATGAGTTGGAAACAAAGAGAGAGTCATGTGTCATTTCTCAAGTATGATTGGACTTAACGACTATTTTACTCGTTATTAGCATTTACAATTTCTTATAAAACCCATCCTTGCCCTCAAAATTAAGCTTTTTGCTATTTTATAATAATTAAAAATGTAAACAGTTATTTAAATGAAATATCTTAACAGATGGCACAACCAAAATTTTAAATGTTGCCAGGAAAGTTAAGAGATTCATTGCTGGATTTTTTTACATTTAAATGGACCCACATCACATTTCTGGATTTCTCATCTCAATTAATGGAAAATAACGAAGTTTTATCCACATCAGTCCGTTAAATTTTGAGGATAAACCTGATTCTATAAGCCCATAGAAAACACACTAGTGATCACGAAACAACACATGACAAAGTCATGTGATATTGCTTTGTCGTGCATGATTGTGAAATGATTTTATATCACAAAAACTAAGTCATAGACCTCCATTTTTTATTGCATTTTTGGATTTCTCATCATAATTAATGGAAAATGGCAAATTTTAATCAAAACTGATCAAACAGATTTTGAGAACAAACATAATTCTATAAGCAAAAAAATCACTCACGCAGAATCACAGGCTTTACTCACACTCTGCCTCAATTAATAACTTGATATGCTTCATATTTCTGATATCATTAAAGATGATCTGCTTGTATTACAGCAAATAATTTATAATAAAAATTATTTGCTTATTTTTGTTACATTATATAATTTTACTTATCATTTTATTTTAAGCAAATATACTCCCACAATTGCCATAAATGATTGAGCTAAATTCGGATATAATGATTATAAATTAGAAATGAATTTGGCACTAGAGTGAGGCGTTAAGCACCATCTCATATTATAACTAATAATTATAATATTTAATTAATTAATTTACATTAAACTGGAAAAAAAGAATTGGCCTGAAGCAGGACTTGAACCTGCAACTCCTGCTTACCATGCAGATGCGTTGCCNTCGAATGCCACAGGCAAAGTACTTAGAAAATTTGAAAACATACAGTAAACCATCGATTTTCAAATGAGAACAAAAGAATTACAAAAAATTTGTTGAATTTAATAATTATAAATTAAATAATTTAAATAATAATTTTAGAATTACTGGAAGAAAAGAATTGGCCTGAAGCAGGACTTGAACCTGCAACTCCTGCTTACCGTGCAGTTGCGTTGTCAGTTTATTTTACTTTAAAATTTAATAAATGAATTTAAGTGTGTATCTGTATTTAAATTTTTGAAAATGTTTTATGCAAACAAAAATGAAAACATCCAAATTAATTTACATTACTAGCTATAAAAGGTGCATATCCTGTTTATTTAAACTAAAAAAATTTCCAACATTTATTTCTCTTGTTTTAATAAATAAAAACTGTGTGTCATTTTATTTCAGTGATCAGAACTTGAATTAGCAAATACGTGATATGTTTCACACAATTGCTAATGTGTAGCATTTCTAGATTTGCATAAAGATTGTTTTTTATTCAAAAATATATCATATGTTAATATTCTGGAAATAATTGGTAATATAAATTGTATATTTAGATTTATATATAATTGTGTATTTAAGTTTATAAAAAAAGGTTAAAGTTCACTTGAATTAATGAGTTTTGTTTCTTTACAGCAGTGGTTCTTAACCTTTTAGTGATGAGAGACCATTTATCAAAATTTTTGTCTTGCCATGGACCACGAGCATGTTTGGCAGTAATATAGATTCTTGTAAGGTTGTTCTATAAATTAAACATGAATAAAATTATTCGGAACCAAGAGTATTATTATTATTATTACCAAGAGTATTATTATTATTTTGAGAAAATGTTACATTAATTACATTATTTTAGTGCAATTTTTGTGACTGCATACTGTTTACCAACTGCTGAATTCTTGGTTCAGTGCTACTCAAAGCCAAACGCATGTTGGCACTGGCATCCAACCGATTTCGATGTTTATTTTTAATTATCAAAAGCACTGAGAATCCTTGCTCGCATAAATATGGGGTTAGAAATAAAGTTAGGTACCGTAAAGCAATTTCTCAAATTTTAGGGAAACCAATAGCTTTTTGGCTCCAAAAATCTTCAAGATTAATTCCTGTCTCGAATGTATCCTTGCAGTTACTATCGTGTTGCATTTCAATTAACTCTTCTTGTATTTCATTCGGCACCTCAGAAATGTTGACTATGAAAGGATTGCGGATCAGTTTCCGAATACCTTTGTCCTTGCAGTCAGGAAAATAGCGATTGAATTCATTTTTCAAGTTTTGCAAATGGAATGTAGTATTCTTTTGTATTTGTCCTTTAATCTCAGCACACTGTCAATAATTGGGTTCAATGTATCAAATGCAGAAAAATTATCTTTCGACTTTGCTGATCCATAGGTCAATTTTAGCAATAAATGCACTGATTTTACCTTCAAATGCAAATATATTGCTAGTGCCTTCCAATTTCATATTTCCTGACCATTGAAGTTGAAAGTTCAATTTATTTAGTTGTGTGATAAATTCCATTAAATAAGCAAAATGTATTTGAAATTTGAACTGACAGAACTCAGACAGCAACTCTGTTTTCCTTATTAGTTAAGAATAATTTTATTTCTCTCAGTTCGTACAACCCCGACAGCATATTTCCTTTGGAAAGCCATAACACTTCGGTGTGAAAAAGTAGCGTTTCATATTCAGAGTTCATATCACTGCATAATTTTTTGAAGAGATGAGTATTAAGTGCATTCCTTTTAATAAAGTTGACTACTTTTATAGCCATTTTCATCGTAATAGCAAAGTATTCCAGGAGCGTTTTAGCAGCCAATGCTTGAATCATCGTCATTTATTTAATAATTTTAGGATGACTTCGTGGATCACTTAGGGCACTTTCAGGGACCACCAGTGGTCCACGGACCACAGGTTAAGAACCACAGGTCTAGACAAATGCAAAACACTCCACATTGAAAAAGGAGTTCTGATGAAAGGAGACTTTGTACTCAAGAAGTGGAGATATTATTGAATCCACGGAAGAGGGTATTTTTATAAATATTTAGGATTTCAACAGGCCAAACTTACAGGACTTGTACATATAAAACACAGGTTAACATTCAAATACCAGAACTGATTACAAACAGTACTAAATGCAAAACATACTATTAAAGCTATTAACCAGTTGTTTGCTAGATACTACCATTGGAGAAACTGGTTTTAGTTAAACTGTTGTGCAGTATTCCAGTTAAAATAAGTAAATTTTTTTTCATAATTAACTAGTTGGTGCGATTTAAGCACTGATTGGCTTTTATCTACATAGACTAAGTCTGTTTCAACAAATAAGATATTTGTTACCACCCCGTATTTTTAAATTTACCCACAAAACTCCTCCTTTCCATGTTAAGTCTATGGGAGACCCTTCTTTTGTTCATTGGACAATAAAATCCTTGTTCACACGCCTAGTTGAGCTCTAATTGGTATATTATAGCTAAATAACTACTATCTTTTAACAAATAAGCATCGACTTGGGTTTGTGGAATGGGAACTTTCTTGGAAAAAGTTATAATTTCTTGGAGCTACATTGTCAGCTACAAACATAAACAAACAATTATAAATCATTATTCTCATCTATTTTTAGCTTGAATTTAGTAAATTTTTATGTATATTTATCCTATTTAACAAACAAGTAAGTTTTTTAACCACTACATGTAAGAAATACAGTGGAACCTCTATATCTGTCACATTTCGGTGACTTTCCCACCATATTCGTCAGTATTTTCTGTATTTGTCATCATTCCCTACACCACCAGTGGAGCTACAATCGCACACTCATGCCAATCAGCTAGCTGTGTTAGCTTAGTGTTGCCAATTTAGCTAATTTTTTGCTACATTTAGTGGATTCATGAACAATCTAGCTATGCAAATTACCTAAATTGTAATGGCCTAGCTATTTTTATAATGCTATCTAAATATAAAAAATCAAACAATTTTAATGGAAACAATATGATTTGAACATTTTTATTAAAATGTCTAGCTATAAATTTGAATTTTGAGATGGCAACATGTCAGCTATCTGTAGTTAATCAGTCTGCTGTGTGCGGTCATGGTGTAAGTTCTTGGTTTCTTGTGTTAATTATTTTCAAAAACTCAACTTCCAATGGCTCCAACAAAGCACACTGCAGAAAAACAGCAAAATAGGAAAGCTGTTAGAACAACAATAGAGATAAAAAAATTATTTCTAAGTCTGAAAATGGACAAAGTAGAGAGGTTGCAGCTGAAGTTTTCATCTCTAAAACGTGAATGTCAAATGTTGAGCATGAGCGCTGCCATCTTGTAAGCCTAGAAGTTTGACAATGGCGTTTGGAATGTCATTAGAATAACGCTCGACATTCCAAATGCCATTATCAAACTTCTAGGGCTTACAAGATGCATCGCTCAATGTTCACATTTTATAGATGATAACTTCAGCTGCAACCTCTCCAGTGTTTCCAACTTAGCCAAAGAATTTAACACGCAGAGATCATACTTGGAATTACCTAATGTTTTAATTGATGGTACGTCTTCTTCTAAACAATAATAACCTCACTCTTCTTTCACTTCTACCACTGTACTGTATTTATTTAGTACAATTAAGATAAAGTTTTACAAACAACAAAATTTTTTTTCTTTTATTTTTTTTTTAGGATGAGAATGGATTAATTGAATATCAGTTATTTATTATGAGAAAAATTGTTTCTATATTTGTCATATTCCATATTCACTAGATCCTTAAGAACAGATTAATGACAAATATAGAGGTTTTACTGTACTTGTATTTGAAATTATTCAGTCTTTTTAGATCTCTCTTTATCCTAGAGAAACATGCATTACAAGATTTTACATTATGCCATGCATATGATAAAGCTGAAGGGGACTGTATGTACAGGTAACCCCCGTATAACACGGTAGTTACGTTCCAAAAAATTGCCATGTTATGCGAATTCGTGTTATACAAAACAAAGAACTAACACGAAAAGGAGGGTTAGGTTCTGAAAATTAAAAAACATGCTAGTATATTTTCATAATTAAGATAAATATCTTCATTAAAATTTTTTTAAGTGATACATATTAATATAAATTAAACAATGTTTTATTCGTCATCACTAAAAACACTATTAATTAACCAAGAGCGTTTTCTTTTTGGCAAGTTATCCTTATCCTCTGAGCATTTTTCTGCATTATCTTCAGATCCATGCTTTACCTTTTGCAAAATGTATAATTTTAGATTGCTTGCTTCTAGTTAAAAGGTCTTTATAAATTTCCTTATATGGTGCTAAGCAATTATGAAGAATAAAGCAAGTATGGAATAAGGGAAAAACATTCGGCAACATCAGAAGCGGAAGCGTCGCGATCTGGCAACATTGAAACAAGTTTCGAGAAGGACCACGTGTATCGACGGAAGGCGAGAAGAGAAAATTTACATACTTAATTACTAATAGTTCACGAAAATAATAATTTTTGTGAACTATTATTAATTAAGTATGTAAAAATTTATTACATTTCCTGTTGTACGAAGATTTTACCCAATTCTCGAACCGTGTCGTAGTGAATCTGTGCTATAAAAGTACCGTGTTATACGGGGGATGGTACCAATTCTCGAACCGTGTTAGAGTGAATCCGTGCTATAGAAGTGCCGTGTTATATGGGAGTTACCTGTACTGTAAACACAAAGAGAAGCAAAGCACAGTACATATGCTCATTAGCACTTTATTTGAATTTTACAATTTGCTAAAAACAACTCC
This sequence comes from Centruroides sculpturatus, assembly GCF_000671375.1. Lineage (NCBI taxonomy): Eukaryota > Metazoa > Arthropoda > Arachnida > Scorpiones > Buthidae > Centruroides > Centruroides sculpturatus. Next base: position 196,658 of record NW_019385362.1, read on the forward strand.
ATCTTGATTTTGTTATGATGTTATGATTTTTCTGTCTGTTGAGTACAACAAACTGAAATAGCTTTTTGTCACTAATAGGAGGGCACTGATGTGCATCTGCAAAATTAGTACAGTAGAGCATCAATTATCTGACCCCTGATTAACCGTCACCTCAGTTAACCGACCGCATTCTAGTCGGCAAATTCAAATGTCCGCTAGTGATGTGGCGCTACAATATTTGGCTATGTCTTGGCTACTTTAATATTATTTTTGTTAAATTTTTGCGTGTTTTAGCTGGTTACACTGGCTCGACCATGAAAGGGAGGCCAGTATTTAAACGAGGCTTAATTTTTTAATTATGAGTGGTTGTGTTAAGATTAATCATATTCGTTTTGTAAACCGCGCTCAAGTTAAGCGTCATCTGTTCACTTTTTATGTCCGGTCATTGAAAGACCGCTATGGATCGAGTGTCAGTTGTATATACAAAAGGTAGGCCTAAATTGTTTACAAACTGAGTCTTTGTCTATTCTCTGATAAATGTATACTTTTATTTCGTCAATTGTTCACAATAGCAGATGTCTTGCGTGTAAGATCCAAGTCGGATGTGCACAAGCTAATAAATGTTCTTGTTAACCGCTTCCTCTCCGATCAATTTTTAATTACATTATAATTAAACTTAAAAAAATACTTAAAACTGAAAAAAACGAAAGAAATGCGTTATTTTTGAAGAAAAAGCTTCAAACTTTATTCTGGCTGTATATTTTTAAATATTTTCCAATGTACAGTACAGTACTGTATTTATTTTGAGCAAAATAAAGAAATAATTTTTAACGATGCAATAGCGACAATTATTATTTTTTAAAAAAATTTGATATACTTAACATGGAGGAAAATTCAACGTGAAGTAGGTTAATAGCGATATACTAATACACTAATTACATGATGGGATATAATAATATACTACACTAATAATGGATTTTTTCATACTTTTCGGTTATCTGACTTTTCAATTATCTGACCAACCCCAGTCCCCAATTGAGTCGGATAATTATCAATGCTCTACTGTAATATGAACCATGATGATTACATGTGTTTGGTCCACATGCAATGTATTTTTTCTCAAATTTAGGACCTAGAAACATCCAAATTATAAATAGAGTCAAAAATTAAATACAATCTTTACAGTAGATAGAGATAGAAAAAATAAATCCATTTTTTCAAGTTAGTTAAAGTTTGTATTGGAGGATTGATGATATTAAATTTTGTGGTTAATGGTGGAAAGTGCAGGAAGATAGAGGGGTGTCGTGTTGTATCTCAGGAGGGGTTAAATTCAATGAAGATGTTATTCATTATTAGCACTATTTTATAGAATCTATCACTAATTTTAAAATTAAGCTTTTTTCCATTTTGTAATAATTAAAAATAAAAAAAGTTTTTAATAATAAACTATCATAACAGATGGCGCCACATGTGCAGTTTTAAATGTTGCCGGGAAAGTTTGCAATTTGTTGATGGATTTTTTTATAATTGACTAACATTTGTTTATTAGAATTTGTTTTCTTCATTCAATTTTCATGATGAACTCAGGATATTTTCTTCAAATTAGAAGTTAAGACTATTTACAAAAATATTTAATTTTTGAGTCTAATTGGAAGAAAATATCCTGAGTTCATCATGAAAATTGTAACTCATTAGTAGTTCCTATTGGAACTGTCTGGAAACTCTGAACTACTAGGAAAAGTTTCATACTAACAAGTAAGTCTGGAACAATTTCCTTGGAACTCTACCAAGAAACCATAAAGAATGGGACACCCATATATCAGAATTAGCGCTGGCATTACGAACTTCAGAACAGGATTCGACAAAGTATACGCCAGCTAAACTACATCTCGGGAGAGAGATTGCACTCCCGTGGGACCGCCTGACGTCTTATCCAAGTCGCCCTACGACTATTAGAGAAAAATGGGCAGAATTGCAGCAGATAAGAAAACAAGCCCGAGACAACGTGCGAACTGCGCAACAAAAACAGAGAAGGGCTTACAATTTAAGAAGGCGGCCAGATACATTCAAGGTGGGTTCATTAGTTGTCTTAAAAGCTCACCCTATTTCTTCTTCTAGAAGACGCTTCAGCGCTAAATTGGCACCTAAGTGGTCAGGACCTTACGAGAT
>NW_019385362.1:200848-230876 GCF_000671375.1 Centruroides sculpturatus
CAGGAGACTTCTTCCTCAATTGTAAATATGATTTGTGGACAATCATATTTATTACATATGTTAAAACGGAATTTTCTGTGAAGGCCATAATTCATTGGACAATGAACTAGTTTCAGAAACATCAATGATCAATTCAAAGATTATAACAAATTAAACATCAAATTTAATTAAAGAACATACATACCACAGTCTGCAAGACAATTCAAAACAAGCAAGCAATGTGTAGCAACATCTTCATCTTGATGAAATCTATCCAAGTAATTCAATAGCACATCTAAAATTCCAGCTTGTAATGCACTTTCTTGCACTTCTTCTAGGTTTGGCCCAAGATTTCATTGATAGCAATTACACAAATAAAAATTATAAAATGGTTAAAATTTATAAAGCAAAAAATTATGAAATAAGCAAAATCATAAGCACTGAAATTATGGAATAACTGATGCAGAAAATTTCAGAAATTGAATTGTATCAAGTCATACAAAAAAGCAGTTTTGATGAAGTTATCTCAAATAATCCTAACTCAGTTGCTGCTAGTTTAGAAACTTCAAAGAATGCTCTTCACAAAAAAACCAATCAGTGATGGCAAGTTTATTATAGAAATTTTTTTAGACTCACGAATCAGTAGAATATACTGTAAAATAGTAAAAATTAACCAGCACATAGGAAAGGAACTGTGTCCACAGGGCCAGCAGGGTAAGTGTTAACAGATTAGTAAAACAAATAAAATATTAACCATAATAATAAAATAGAGACAATAGTTTGGTGGCTTCAATATTTATAATACAATTAAGAGTAATCCTACAAATATTTTTTTTTCTATTTGAAACTTAAGGAAACAATGATAACTTAAGATGAAAAAATCTTTTATATTTCACAAATGTTTAGATATGTTTAAACCAGTTTAACAAATTTCAAATTACTATCTTATGATCAAGAGAAGATCACCACCTTTTCAATAGTAAAATTGTATTCCAAATGAAACAAATTTGAAGGTTCCTGTAAATGAATAATTAAAAAATATGTTTAATTTTTAGTAATAAATTTCAGTTAATATTTTGTTAAAATTTCTTTTAATTTTGCAATTATTTTTAAATCATTCTAATCTGTATTGTTAATTTAATAGTACAGTGGAACCTCGGTATAAGACCTTAATCCGTTCCTGGTGTTTGGACTTATACTGAATAAGACGTATACCGAACCAACCTTTTCCATAAGAAGTAATGTAAAAATGATTAATCCGTTCTCATGTAAAAAAAAAAAGGCTGGCTTTAAACACCTCGCTTTTCTCGCTAGTTACTGCTTGATTTTTCACGAGATCAGCATGTATCCCTTTAGCTTTTCGCAAATAATTTCTTCCGATACGCTGTTGCTGGCACACTGTTTTTCAGTTATCCAAAGCAAAAGCAATTTCTCGACATGATCTAATGTCTTCGATCTCTGTTTAGAAATTGATTTAACCCCTTTCGCAACGTTAGCAAATTTAATAATGTCTTTATTTTTCACGATTGTCGATATCGTCGTTCTCGGAATACGGAATGCAACAGTTAAATCTCGAACACGCATGCCACCTTCATATTTCTCAACAATCTCTTTTTTCAGTTCCATTGTCATTTTTTTATTTTTCTGTTGCCTTTTTGCAATTCATGATTGATACAAATAATAAAATGTTACTTGCAAATTAAAATCAAAAGAAATTTAACAAAGTTATAAACCGTGGCACCGTGAACATCTAATCTGGCCTAGTACACCGATAGTGCTACTTGTTCATAGATGGCACTTATAATTAAGTCATATACCGAACAAAAGTCGTATACCGAGCAAAATTTGTTTCGTCCAAACAGGACTTATTCCGAATTGGACATATTCTAAAGCAGACGTATACTGAGGTTCCACTGTATATGTTTACTAGAGAGCTTTTCTTCCCTGATATTGCAGGCAACACAACACCCTGCTCCTGAACTTGTTTGTCTATTACTCACACACTTGTTTCCAATATAAAACATTATTCATAATAATAATTTCAATAAAAAATCTTTTATAAAACTTCTTTCCAAACAACATATTTAATTTCACTCTTACTTTGAATACCAATACCTGCCTTTGATCTACATCTTGACAGCATTACATACAACTGTCTATGACTGACAGTAATCTACTTACGATGTCAAGCATAAGTTTTTGAACAATGAATGTTTTGACAATAAAATTTGTAATTGTTGTAAAAAGAAATAAATAACACGAATTATAAAGAATTCAACCCAATGATGCAATAATAATCAATTGTTGAAGTTGGAATAAGCAAATAAGTATGCATTTCAAAGTAATAAGCAAATTTACAAGAGCATAAATTTTTATACATTGGGTTTGTATGATTGAAAAGAAAATTTCAGAAGTACAAGTACACAAATTATATTAAATTTTTGTATTTCATATACTTTACCACAGTCTCTTAAAGGGAAAGGGAAAAATATAATTGTTTAAAACCAGAAATCAATTATTCATTGCTACAGGGAAAAAGTATCTGATGTTGCAGGCACATTCCAAGTATCAAGAGGTATTGTTTACTACATCTTGAAAAAGTGTAGTTGATCAGAAACAAAGTGGGAGACTAAGGAAAACAATTGTACAGATAAACAGAGTAACAAGGAGGGAGTTAGTAGTGGATCCACACAAAAATGGAGTCGACATTACTTGTGAAATTAAAGATGAACACAGTATAACACAGCTGAGAAATGCTGGATTGCTTGCACACATCCCAGTAAGAAATAATTGACTGAAACAAAAGGCTAAGACAAGAGTAGAATTTGTGCAAGTTCATCAATCCTGGACATTAGATCAGTGGCATAAAATGCTCTGGTCAGATGAATCTAAATTTCTACTGTTTGGGAGTGATGGTAAGTAAACATTACATCCAATGGCCCAAGAATGAAAGATATTTTGGTAACATGGATTAATGTTACCAAAAACACTCTTAAGCATGGAGTTGGATCAGTAATAGTTTGGACTGCATTTTCTTTAACAGGTATTGGCCCTCTTGTATGGGTCAATGGAATTATGGATCAGTTACAGTATCAGACATCCTTGAAAAGCATATGCTGCCCTATGCTTTCCAAAAAAATGCAGAGAGGATGGATTTTCCAACAGGACAACAACACCAGACACACTGCCAATGTGCTAAGAGAATAGTTAGGGTTTTGACCTGGCCTAGTTTGAGAAATAATTGGTCATAGTGTAGGACACAAACCACATGCCTCAACAGCTGCTTTGTTTGAATCATTGCAGGCAGAGTAGCTTGCAACTGTCAAGAAAACATTTGAAAATTTTGCAATTCTATGCCTCGCAGTTGCTTGGAAGTTATTAATGCAAAAGGATATGCCACAAAACACTAAGTTGTATTTTATATATTTGAATTTTGTTCTGTTAAAATAAATTTTGTCACTAAATTTACCATTTCAAAACCATTTGCTATTCTAGCCAATATTCTAGCCTTGAGAATTATTATTTCATCATTGAGTTGAATTCATTATTATTAATGTCATTTATTTCTTTAAAAAAAACTAAAAATTTTATTGTCTAAACATTCATTGTTCAAAAGCTTATGCTTGCAACTATACATATATTCTAACATGATCAAAAGTTTGGTAACTGGTAAAGACTTCTGCTTTTATTACTGTTGATGTCAAAAATCCCTGTTGTAATTTTTCATTTTCAAATTCTCTGGAGATGTTTTCACTGGCAAAATTGATGTCAAAGAACTTTCATCAGCATCCAAACTACAATTTTTTAATCTTTCCTTTATTTTTATGCAAAGACATTAATAAAATTTGATCCTCACTCTTAGTGAGAAACTAATTTCAAGCCCATTTCAAAATGCCCCTCTACACTCAAATTAATTGGAGAAACATAGGTTTTATTCAAATTACTAAAAAAACTTTCCTTTCAGATTTTCTCCATAAAAATCAAAACATAAAACCACCTTCTGATTCCAGGAAAAATTCTTTTTTCAAATCAGTCAAACATCAAAAGTTTTTTGCATGTCCTACAGAGAATTCCAATTCCATGATTACCTGGTTTGTTTTGCCACTCATTTAAAAATTTTGTGATGACTCATCAATTTCTGGTGTTGCCTTTTCTACTTTTTCCTCCGGCCACCATGGGCAGCTTAACCCGTTTCCTCATCCCAAGGGATTCATCCCTTATTCCCAATATACACTATTAATGATAAAAAATTTTGTGATAACTTATCAAATCAATTTCCAGTGTCACTGTTTCTTTTTGTTTGTAATGGAAAGTGTCATGATTTTAAGTATATATATATAGTACATTAATTTGTGATTGATATAATGTAAATAGCTAAGATTTTGATTTATCTGTAGTATTCATTTTGAAATCCAATAGCATCTTTTAAAAATAAAATATAAATTCCTTTTTCTTATTTCAAAAGTGAGGCCGAGACTCCACTATCATAAAAACGTTGTAAAAACCCCTCACCATAAAAGCTTTTAACCATGTGACCCTGATATTTTACGCTCGAGTAGGTCGTAAAAGCTAATCAAAGTTGAACAGTGTTCAACTTTGGATGCGAATACGGCTGTAAAACAGTACCATCCACCAATCAAAAGTCAGTTAAATCTAGGTGACTCGGTGCAAAAATGGCAAAAAACGAGCTTTTGCATACGTTCCCTCGTGGCTACTCTAGAACAGATCTGGAAAGATTTATCGAAAACATCCAAAAGTATTCGTGTATCTACAACAAGAAGTATCCCGATTATAATAATGGATGACTAAATCACGCAATACGGACAGCCAAAGGAAAAATCCTTCAATTTAGAGGAGTATATAATGAAAAAAGCTAAGCTTAATAAGTGCTGTATATTATCTTAATTAATAATACGATAATAAAAGTTAATATATGAAAGTAAAGATATTATTTTTACTACATTTGTAATTATAGTACAGAAAAAAACTTGTAAAATATAATCATTATCTTTATAACTTTGATAGTACCGTCGCCGTAAAAACTTCGCTAGTCAGACCTCCATCGCAATCGCAAATAGGTCACGTGATTAAAAGTTTTTACGCATAGGTTTTTACGGCAAAGGTTTTTACGCCCATTTTTAAACTAGTGGAGTCTTGGCCTGAATGCTATTTTAAGACCAATTCTCTTGAAAAATTTACTTGTAAAATAGCAAATAAACCATGTAAAGTTTATTGTAATTTTAAATAAACAAAGTTACTAACCAAGTTTTGTTCTTCCCTGACCATGCTGATGACCAGCAATTTGATGCTCTAATATTCTAGTGTTTTCAGGAACTGGAAAATCTTCGTTTTGTTCAGTGTTTAGTTTTGGTGATGATTTTCTACTTTTATCTAAAGTAACTAAAAGAAAAAGTTTCAATATATATAATGGTTATTTTCTTTAATAAATAAATTTAATTAGTAAATTTATTCTTTAACTCTGATGTACATTTAACACTCATTAAAATATTTTATTTTCAGTATAATTTGAAGTTTGAAAACTTTGAAGATAAAACAAAATTATACAGTAAAACTTTACTAATTCAAACTTGTTTAATTTGAATATTTCTCTTGATCCTTTGAATTCTCTATTAAAAACATGAAAAAAACACATGTAATTCAAACTGTTTGTTTAGATCCCTCATGTATTCTCCTTCAAAGTTTATTATTGTGATTGCTTGTGTTTTTCTCAATTTGCCACAGCTCCATTTTGTCAAGAATCATAATTTTTTGATGTTACTTTTGCAGTTCTGGTCTATCTTCCCAACAAAAACCATAAATCTTTTGTCATTTCAAAAGCAAAGGAGTTGAGACCAAATGGTCCATGAGGTTTAATTAACATTTGTAATAGGTACAGTAGGTGCATGTATTTTCATTATCGTATCAGGTAAAGAAACATCCCTGCTAAAAAATATTTCTATATTTGACATTTTTGTTTGTTCCAAGTCGAATTACCTGGTGTGGCCGACATCTTTCCGAATGCCCAAATATACATTTAATGGCTGCAACGTTATAGGATATTTGCCTTTTTACCCACTAATGGAAAGGATAGGTGACCCCATATACCCCAACCTGTATAAAAAATAAGCTCTTAATTATAATAAAAAATGGAGAGCTTTTTACTGGTACACAACACCAAAATCCAAGAGAAAGAGCTCCATCAAAGGTAAAAACAAAGGTTTTTCTGAGATTGCCTTCTTTTACTGTAAAGGCTTTGGGAAAAATTGCTTGCAGTTGGCCACTGGCAAACGAATCCAGAAAGGGGAGACCAGCTAACCAGCCAACAGACAGCTCCAAACATCTCTAATAAAAGATCTATTATTTACAATAAGGAGAGACCAGGAAAATTTTATGTTTGGATAACAGATGAAATTATTTTGGATTCCAATTTAGGATCATTCAACACCTTCTTATTAACATCTTTTAATTATGTGTAATCAAATTAGAAAAAATCACTTCACTTTTTTAAGGGTGATTTAGAGGCTTTTATTACTTACCGTTATCGGATGTAAAGGTGGCTTCGCAATCCTTACACGATTCATTTTCTACATTCTTATTTTTCTTGTTGGTTTCTTGCATTTCTCGCAAAATTAAAAGTATTCAGACATCTTTAAAGATAAGAAAAAAGATATGTAATTTTAAGTTAATTCCAATAATAATAATAGAGATAATAATGTTGATAACAAACTTTTAAAACTTCTTTTAAAAACAAGTTGTTACAGAATGCATTTTCCAAAATATTTTAAACAGTAAAAATAGGATAGGTAAGAAATGACAAAACCAAAAAGTTAGAAAACACGAGTATTTACAACTTCCAGGTGTTGCAAATGGCCAGTAACCCCAATATTCTGGCCAAAATATCATTTTTGGTAAGTAAAACAGTTTGTGGCAGTGAAAGGCCTAAGAATACCAAAAGTGGCAATTCCTTTCATTGCCAGGATCTAATTTCCAGTAGAATCTAAACTCTCTAACAGATCAAAATGTAAAAATTCGTACGTACTGATGCTTGTCGTTTTCTCCAGAAAACAGAAAGATCAAAAGAGGTGGCTTTCCTTTTTATCTTGCCCTGGAAGATTATGCTACAAAATCATATTAGGCCAGTTAGGTGTCGGGAGGAGGCTGCAGTCACGTGTCTTAACTCAGATGGACAGCCGGAAAGGCAATGATTTTCGGGAAACGTATTTAAAAAGTGGACAGGAATCCGTACTCTCACCCAAAACAGCAGACGTGTCCCGTCTGCTGTTCTTACCCCACTCTCAGGCCAAAGTCTTACTGGTACACAAAGAAATAAAAACAATAAACGGCGCTGGGTAAAGGAGACGTGGTTCAGGCTTAAAAATTGTCCGGAGAGAGAAATACTTTAAAGCAGGGACAGGCAACCCACGGCCCACATTAATATTTTTTGTGGCCTGTATCGCATAAAATATGTATAATTATATCAATTTCCCTAGCTTAAGGAAGTCTGCTGCAAAAATTCAGACATTATTTTCAACTTATGTATGTGAATAGTTTTTCCCACAATGAATTTAGTAAAAATTAAAACAAGAAACTGGCTAACAGACTCAAATTGAAACTAACTTAAAACTAGCAAGGACATAGAAATAGATAAATAAATAAAACTCACGCCAAAATTGTACAGCTTCTTGATAAAAAGCACTGAGTTCAGCGTTAATACGATTTTTCTTATATCGCAAGTATTTTCGACAAGTATTATATCGTCGTCCTCAGGCGAAAAAAGAAACAAATTTGAAAATTAGAACATGCAGAATGTTCCAAGTAGAAAACGGAAAAATTTTTTCTTGTCAATTTCCAAATTATAGCATTCGGTAATTCCGTTGGTCACGTGCAACAAGCTTTTGCTGGCGTTCAAAATATCTTAAATCCACACGACTAGCAGCGCATGCGTTGAGGAGCGATTGTACTAATTGTGCGACTCTTGGCGCTTTTTGCTGTTTTTATCAAGAAGCTAGCAAGGACTAATATTTAGCCAAATATTTCTGATATATTATGTTTACATCAATCCAGAAGCTAAATTAAGTATACCTAAGCTAATTTATAATTATACATGAATAAATAATTGTGATTTACAGGTCTTTTTTTTCTTTTTTCTCTTGAGTCAGTTCAAAGTTTTGAAATGCAGCCCTTACGTAGAGAGAGGTTTCCCATCCTTGCTTTAAAGCAGGGGTCCCCAAACTTTTTTAACTGTCGACCCCCAACCACTTTCCAAAACCTCACAATGACCCCCACCATAAAGTTTTATTACAAGTGTAAGTGTATGAGCAAAATAAAATAAACGTGATTTCTGATATATGTATAAGCAAAAAAAAAAAAAACAGGTTGTAACCCATTGCCACATCGACCCCCTAGAGATGTTGCATCGACTCCTGGGGGTCGATATAGACCACTTTGGCGACCCCTGCTTTAAAGCATATGCAAAGGTAGGTTTTACGACTGGGCTTAAATAAACCAAAACATTTCTCCTCTGCTCCGACATTCTTATTCCCTGTTCAACCTCCTTCCCTATTCTTCCACTCCCACCCATTTTGTCTAGTGCTTTCTGCCATAAAGACCTTTTTGAAATCTGTGTTTGAGTAAGAAAGGGGCTGGGGCTGGTAACCTGAATTTATGCCCCTCCTTTACTTCCATCCTGGCCAAGTTGTAAATAATAACGGAAGATTGGGATGTGGTTATTGTCGTACCGGCCACCACTGGAGAGTGGCCATAGACATGTGCCATGCTGAGTCGATGGGTGCCAATAACATAGTGCACTTATTTGAATACAAATTCTGACAAAAGAAATTAAAATGACTTTTTGATTTATCCCATTAAGTAATAATTTTTGAAATCTGTTTGTGACGCCAACAGACATCAGCCAATTTCTTTTTGTGCCCGAAATGTTTGCCATTAGATAGTTTCACCTCAATTTCTAAAAAGAAGTTAAACCCAGATGATCCTGCCATGCCAGACTGAAGTGCAGCCTGGTCTGTGCATGGTAGTGCCTGTTTGCCAGATAAACTAAAGCCTTTTATTTTTAAAAGTGTAAAAGAAACAATAGTTTTTATTACCTTTTGCATAATTTGATGAAAATAACAAAGACAGTAACAATAAAAAATATTTTGTTTTATTTTGTCAATTTTAAAAAGGTGCAATAAAATATCTACAGCAGGGCTGTCCAACCCGCGGCCCAATAAACGTGTAAACAAAACCGACAAATTGTTTTATTTTTTTTTTATTTACTTATTTTGATGGCATAAACTCAAAAAAGATGTTTCACAAAGCCGTAAACTTTTATACTATTTTATTTTTGAGTGAAAAGGAAATATTTTCAAATACTTGGAGATGTGTGAATGACAAAGGAATACTAAATAAAGCTGAAGTTGTGACTCAAAGGATTATAGACCCTATTTTGAGAAAAAGAGAAAGGCCAAAAGATAAAAAGTAGCAAGAAAGGTTAAATAGAGCTTCTGTTATGCAAATATTGACCCTTAATTTTCCAACCTTTCTCACTACTTTTTATCTTTTGGCCTTTTTCTTTCTCAAATTTGGGTCTATACTCCTTTGAGTTCCAACTCCAGCATTATTTAGTTTTTTTTCCAGCGTTGCAATATTTGGCTACCCTTTTTTTAGTTTGCGCATTGGCTACTTTCTGGGTTTCATATTATTTATAAATATATTAGTCGAATAAAAATGCACTTTAGAATGGTGTTTCGTCATTTTTTTTATTAATTAGATACCCAAATAAAATAAATATTTGTGTTTTTCAAATAAATTTTTGTTTGTCTCCTTTATAATAAATGAATTTATATATTTCTAAGTAAAAATTGAAAGTATCTGTGGAAGTAATTTTTAAAATATCCTTTCTTGTGATAAAGTTTTAATACTTATTACTATAATCTAGATATGTTAATCTTTAAATATACTTGTATATTTAAGGATTGGGTCACAAATATATATACTTGTGGCCCAAAACTCCATGACTTCTTCCAATGTGGCCCAGAGGAACAAAAAGGTTGGACACTCCTGATCTACACCATACAATTGTATCATTATGGCAATTACTAAAAAATGAAATGTACTTTGAAAAAATGGTAATTAACATTTTTTCACATCTTTAGATAATGCACACGTTGTTACACTTTTACTCCCAAGAATATATTTTAACTGTCCTTTACGTTAATTTTCTTTTTCCGACCAAAAATTGTAAATCTAAATGTTATAAAATCCTTCATTGTTTTTCTTTTAATCTTGCCATGTCATTTACAATGAATTTACTAATTTCAATTTAGAATTTATATTTTCTGGTTAGAAATCCTTATGGTCTTCTTTCTTCTTTGAACCGACATTCTTCCCAGATCCCGATTTGTTTTCCGTAGGTAAAAGTAATTGATGTGCACTTTTGACAGAATAAACTGGAGAACTTTTGTGTAATTATTTACAGATAATATACAACTTTTGTTAAATCCATATCTACCATATGTCCACCTCTTCAGAACATACATATTCAAAACATTCCTTACATCTTTTCTCCTCCTCTCGTGTTCACTAATAAATAGCCCGCCATATAATATACTATTTTCTTTACAGATAGAGATCGAACTTCATTCCTTGTGTCCCATTCTATTTTAATATTATCCATAATTTTCTCATCCTTCTTTTCAAAAATTTCCTCTAAAAGCTGGACAAATGTTCGCTGTCGTCTCCATCATAATCCGTTTTGGTCGAGATGCAATTCCAGTTATTTTTCCACCTGAGAGCCTCAAGAAAGGATAGCTCACATCTCAATACCCAAATAGATTTTCTTTGCTGTCTCCATTCTGTAAGCCAGTCAGTAAAAAGAAATCCAAGCCATTTGCTCTGGAAATTTTTCATAGTGAGCTAGTAGAATCAAAGTCATGGTTAAGACGACATCACTCCGGATAGGTTTTTTCTGCTTGTCTTACCATTTCTGTTGCAAATTTTAACATCTCAAAAACTTCAGTGGTGTCCTTTAAAAATCATATTGTTTCTTTGCACTTTTCTCTTGCTTAAAGCCTGCTTTGAATTTTGATCATTTATCGATTCAAACCATTTGTTTACGAAGTCCATACACTTGGCAGTGGTACAGACCATTACCCTTTTCCCAAGCTGTAAACTGTGATCTGCAACTTACATGACGATATTTCTTGCTATGGATACTTTCCTTTGATTAAAACGATTTCTGTTGAGAATATCAAAAGTTAATTTATAAGATTCCTGAAATTCTACATCTCTTAAATGCTTAAAATCTGTTATGTTAACATTATATTTATTTTTAAATTATTAAATATTATATTTTTATTTTATCAGTGATGGTTATTGCATCACTTAACAGTCAGCTAAGAATATCTTTAAAAAGATGCACCAGCAATAAACACCATGGTTTCTTCCAATCCATAGTGATGTGGGATATAATATATACATTTATGTTTTCCACTAAGAATGGCAAAGGCTTTCCACACTGCCCAATTTATAGATCCCATATTGGGTGTTAGAGCATTGACAATCCCACATCTAAGCTATTCTCAGTTATATTATAAATTATATTTTTTAAAACAACCAACTGTCAAATTACTACTGCAAAAGTATGATGTAAACCTTGTAAATATACCACATAACACGAAGAACAGTGAACAAGTAGCCGTGTCTGTACCATTTGGCAATGTTACTTTGCCACATATGTATTTGTACTTGTTCTAATTAGTGCATGGAGTTAGTGACGTTTCATCCAAAATTAAAACATTACTTTTCATGTTTTTACGTTGTTGACTTTTATTTTAAGAAAATTTAACACTTTGTAGATATTTCACTTTCAAATTTTATGGTTTCTGGTCTATATAAGATTCTTAAAGACAGATTGCATTTGAGTAAGTTGTCGTAACCTTTTGAACCATGGCTAAACCTCCATCCTAAAGCTGTACATAGTGTTCCGCTGGACCATTTCTTAAAACACATTGTTTTTGAAAAATGCAAGCTAGTTGATCCTCTTTAAATATGCTTTGTATGGTCATCTTAACTTTCTTTTTATTTTGGCAATCTCCAAATTGTTCTATTCTATTTCTAACTAAATTAATAAATCTTCATAAAGAATAAAGTGTAATTTAAAAATTATTTTATCCTTTTTCAATATTATGCTTTTTAATCAGTTAATTGTTTTATCCTTATCTTTACATTTCTCAGAACTAAAATCTTCATTAAATATTGTAAATTATTCTATTGAAAAATATCTGTTGCCGGTTCATAACTTGATGCTTGTTAGACAAACTTATATTCTCTTTTGAAATTTTACAGGTTTTTGAAGCAAGTGGGCTTCTCATTGCTGGAACCTTTCTGGATTTTTCAGCAAGTGTATAAGACAATATGGAAAAAACTGCATTATTTTTTGAGTTTTGAGTTGGTCAATTGTAGTTTTTGGCCACTGATTGTCCAGAAAATGTACCTGAAAATCAGATTGCATGTATCATTTCAGATATTAAGACAGCATGTTTTGATTTAAACAATTTATATTATTTATTTAATTATATGGAACTTCTAAAGTAATTATGCAATTGCATCTCATATTAGTAATATATATATATATATTACTAATNTTTGAACCGACATTCTTCCCAGATCCCGATTTGTTTTCCGTAGGTAAAAGTAATTGATGTGCACTTTTGACAGAATAAACTGGAGAACTTTTGTGTAATTATTTACAGATAATATACAACTTTTGTTAAATCCATATCTACCATATGTCCACCTCTTCAGAACATACATATTCAAAACATTCCTTACATCTTTTCTCCTCCTCTCGTGTTCACTAATAAATAGCCCGCCATATAATATACTATTTTCTTTACAGATAGAGATCGAACTTCATTCCTTGTGTCCCATTCTATTTTAATATTATCCATAATTTTCTCATCCTTCTTTTCAAAAATTTCCTCTAAAAGCTGGACAAATGTTCGCTGTCGTCTCCATCATAATCCGTTTTGGTCGAGATGCAATTCCAGTTATTTTTCCACCTGAGAGCCTCAAGAAAGGATAGCTCACATCTCAATACCCAAATAGATTTTCTTTGCTGTCTCCATTCTGTAAGCCAGTCAGTAAAAAGAAATCCAAGCCATTTGCTCTGGAAATTTTTCATAGTGAGCTAGTAGAATCAAAGTCATGGTTAAGACGACATCACTCCGGATAGGTTTTTTCTGCTTGTCTTACCATTTCTGTTGCAAATTTTAACATCTCAAAAACTTCAGTGGTGTCCTTTAAAAATCATATTGTTTCTTTGCACTTTTCTCTTGCTTAAAGCCTGCTTTGAATTTTGATCATTTATCGATTCAAACCATTTGTTTACAAAGTCCATACACTTGGCAGTGGTACAGACCATTACCCTTTTCCCAAGCTGTAAACTGTGATCTGCAACTTACATGACGATATTTCTTGCTATGGATACTTTCCTTTGATTAAAACGATTTCTGTTGAGAATATCAAAAGTTAATTTATAAGATTCCTGAAATTCTACATCTCTTAAATGCTTAAAATCTGTTATGTTAACATTATATTTATTTTTAAATTATTAAATATTATATTTTTATTTTATCAGTGATGGTTATTGCATCACTTAACAGTCAGCTAAGAATATCTTTAAAAAGATGCACCAGCAATAAACACCATGGTTTCTTCCAATCCATAGTGATGTGGGATATAATATATACATTTATGTTTTCCACTAAGAATGGCAAAGGCTTTCCACACTGCCCAATTTATAGATCCCATATTGGGTGTTAGAGCATTGACAATCCCACATCTAAGCTATTCTCAGTTATATTATAAATTATATTTTTTAAAACAACCAACTGTCAAATTACTACTGCAAAAGTATGATGTAAACCTTGTAAATATACCACATAACACGAAGAACAGTGAACAAGTAGCCGTGTCTGTACCATTTGGCAATGTTACTTTGCCACATATGTATTTGTACTTGTTCTAATTAGTGCATGGAGTTAGTGATGTTTCATCCAAAATTAAAACATTACTTTTCATGTTTTTACATTGTTGACTTTTATTTTAAGAAAATTTAACACTTTGTAGATATTTCACTTTCAAATTTTATGGTTTCTGGTCTATATAAGATTCTTAAAGACAGATTGCATTTGAGTAAGTTGTCGTAACCTTTTGAACCATGGCTAAACCTCCATCCTAAAGCTGTACATACTGTTCCGCTGGACCATTTCTTAAAACACATTGTTTTTGAAAAATGCAAGCTAGTTGATCCTCTTTAAATATGCTTTGTATGGTCATCTTAACTTTCTTTTTATTTTGGCAATCTCCAAATTGTTCTATTCTATTTCTAACTATTCTTTATGAAGATTTATTAATTTAAAGTGTAATTTAAAAATTATTTTATCCTTTTTCAATATTATGCTTTTTAATCAGTTAATTGTTTTATCCTTATCTTTACATTTCTCAGAACTAAAATCTTCATTAAATATTGTAAATTATTCTATTGAAAAATATCTGTTGCCGGTTCATAACTTGATGCTTGTTAGACAAACTTATATTCTCTTTTGAAATTTTACAGGTTTTTGAAGCAAGTGGGCTTCTCATTGCTGGAACCTTTCTGGATTTTTCAGCAAGTGTATAAGACAATATGGAAAAAACTGCATTATTTTTTGAGTTTTGAGTTGGTCAATTGTAGTTTTTGGCCACTGATTGTCCAGAAAATGTACCTGAAAATCAGATTGCATGTATCATTTCAAATATTAAGACAGCATGTTTTGATTTAAACAATTTATATTATTTATTTAATTATATGGAACTTCTAAAGTAATTATGCAATTACATCTCATATTAGTAATATATATATATATTACTAATATACTACTATAAATACAATTTTGATATTGAAATGATGGGTGAATAATATATTTTTTAATTATACAATATTCATCATAGCCACTTAGACTAAAATAATAATTTTATTTATTACTAGCTGTTACCTGTGACTTTGCCTGCATGGATTTTGCAAGCAAACACAATTTATATTCAGTATTTCAACCACCATAGTAATTGTCATATAACACCTACCGCCAAGAATGATGAGAATTGCCGAGAATCAAACGAACTGTTTTCAATTTGATCAATTTTCTAGAACATTTACAATCATTCTATAATCGAACCAATGTACAATAAGAAATTCGAATTTAAAATGGTTTGAACATTTGGTTAAATAATCAAAATATATAAAAATATTTATAACAATGTCCGAAATGTTATCAATTTAATACACCTAAGTACTCAATGAAGACTAAACATAGTTGAAAACAAAAAATCACATGTAAAATAGTACGGTAGAAGCCGTTCTTCGGGTTAAGCCTTAATCCTCTCCCTCATGGGGGGAATTTCAAAGAAATCCCTTCTTAGTGTGCATTTTCACAACATACCCTAACTGTGTACCAAATTTCACCTTTTTAGGTTCAACGGTTTGTTCTGGGCAATGATGAATCAATCTCTCAGTCAGGACAAGTAATTTTATATAGCCTACTTAGATAATTTCAGTTGAAAGTTGTCATTCCATCCTACATGATCAATTGAATATGCACATGTTTGCCAATACATGGTGCCATAAATGCTCATGATGGACCAGCTAGAGAATCACAAGACTGTGCAGAGATCTCATCAAACTGGCCAATAAGAATCCAGAATTTCTTGACATCATCACAGGTGATGAAACCTGGTGTTTCCTGTACAATTCTCAACCAAAATGACAGTCCACGGAATGGAACTTGCCCACCTCACTGTGGTCCACAAAATTCAAGCAAGACAAGAGTGAGGGGAAAGTCATATTGGAGGTCTTCTTCAACTCTCAGGGGATTGTTCACTAAGAATTTATACCCAAGGGTCGCACAGTCAACAAGGAGATATACATTGACACCCTTTCCCATTTTAGAAAAGCCATCTGCCAAAAATATCTGCTCCATTTGGATAACAACACGAGTGCTTCTCCACAATGCCCCTGCACATTGGTTGCTACTGATAAGAGGTACTTGACCAATCATGGAGTGATCACATTGCAGCATCTTCCATACCATCCAGATCTCGCTCCATGTGATTTCTACCTCTTCTCACAGTTGAGAGATGCCATCAAGGGATGCCACTTCAAGAATGCAGATGAGGTTATCGTGTTCAATATTTGCATTGCAGGCACTGTTGCAAGACAGCTTCCAAGAATGTTTTCAGCAGCTATACCAGCATTGACAAGTGTGTGGTTGCCAAAGGACCATACTTTGAAGGACACGTTGCTTGATTTGTCAATTATACACATACTTCTCAGTAATAAACCAATTCCAGAAACTTTTTGAAGCTACCTTGTATAAAAGAATATATTATAAAAATATATACAGGATGTCTGAGAAATATGCACATTACTATAAAATTTTATTTTATAAAATGAAGCAGTGTATCAAAATGTGGTTTGCAGTGAAAGAAATATTAAATTGAAGTTTTTTTAGTACAAAAATTAATACAAAAGCTGAAGTTGTTTTATTTACAGTACATTCAGTGAACATCAACACATGCTCCTTCACTTGCACAAAGAATGTCTAATCAATAACTCTATCCAATCGTTTTGCTTTTTTTTAAATGAAATTTTATAATCTAGATCTTTCTCAAACACACTGTATATTTTTTTAATAGATACAGTACATATGTGTATGCATATGGTATATATGAGTATATTATATATATATTAAAAATATATTTATAGACTATTAAATGATGAGTGATTGTTGTCATTGTGTGTGACCCAGTGGATACTTATGGAGATGCTGAATAGGATAAGTTATGGGAAAAGTTAAGAGACATCTTGGATGAGTGAGATCCTCAGGAGTATATGAATGTAACTGGAGATATGAATAGATGGGTGGATGTGAAGAGACAGATGTCTGAGAGGGTGCTGGATCTATATCAGGAATGAGCAAACTTTTTCTAAGGACAGCATTTGAAAACTTGAACTGATGCTGATCGCATACAAGATAAAACAGGGAGAAAAAATGTTAGTATATCACATTTATTCATATCTAACTATATAAAGATGAAAAACCAGATTCTTTCTTTCTGTCACTGAAGGCCAAAAATGGCCACTAAGAGCACCCTAGCTATTATTTAAATTAATAATAAATTCGGTATATTATTATTTGATGTGGTTTTTTGCATTTTTGGCTGCGTTTTAGTAGGATACACCGTGAGAAATTCAGTATATTATTATTTTTATTTGTAATAGGAATTTATTATTTATACTATGGAATGACACCGCAGCTGCTAGAATGCCCACTAGGGGGCATCCCGGGCTACTAGAATAGAAGGATTAGAAGTACGAAATAATCTAATAATCTTAATCTTTATTTTTGTTTTTTGCCCTGGTATAATTATAAATTAGAATAGGTATGCTTAATTTAGCTTCTGGAACTGATGTAAATGTAATATGTCATAAATATTAGTCCTTGCTAGTTTTAAATTAGTTTTGACGTAAGTCTGTTAGCCAGTTTCTTGTTTTAATTTATACTAAATTCATTGCAGGAAAAACTATTCACATACATAAGTTGTAGAATATGATGTTTGAATTTTTGCTGCATACTTCCTTAAGCTGGGAAATTGATATAATGATACCTATTTTATGCGATACAGGCCACAAAAAATATTAATGCCCATCCCTGTCTATATTCTGATTTACAGGCAAACAATAACAGAGAATTGATTGTGCTCTGTGTGAAAAGAGACCTATGGGTGTCTAACACCTTCTTTCCCACACAAGACTATTCATCAATACACATAGGAAAATTGTATGAAAGGTCAGAGAAGTATAATAGATTTTGTTCTGTACGATGATAGATTGAGAGGGATAGTGGAGGATACAAGAATAATTAGAATAGCTCACTGTGGCTCGTACCATTACTTAGTGGTATCAAAGATGCAACAAAAGTGGAAAATAGTGGCAGAACAAAAGGAGGAAAATAGTGGTTCTGCAGTGAGTAAAAACGGGGCATCTGAGTAGAGAAAGCATGTTGAATTGAAACTGGTGAAAGTGAATGAGGAGTCGAGTAATGTGGAAGAGATTTGGAAACATTTCCAATCTTATATAGTAGAAACAGCAAGAGAGGTATTTGTTGTAACAAGAGTGGGCTGTGAAAGAGGGACAGCGTGGTGGAATGACAAAGTTGAGGTAGCAGTGAAAAAGAAAAAAGTTGCATATATGGACCGACTGAAAGGCAGCATGAATGAGGAAGAGTGTAGAACAAAGAAATAAGAAGCTGTACGAGTGATTAAGAAAATCAAGGACAGAATGAACAAAGAAAGCATTTACAAGGGGCATTTCAGGATAATGGAAAACTGTTCTGGAAGCAAATGAAGAATGTATGTGGTAACATAAAGTGTACCCTGTGTACAAATTGCAAATTGTGATCTGCTACAAGATGAATGTAAGGAGCATAGTAGGGTAGTGTCAATACTTTGAAAGCCTGTTGAGTGATAGTGGAGGTAGCAAGAATGGAAAGAAGTTGTAAAGATAAATGAAAGTAGCAATCAATGTGGTCCTATTCAACAGAGTGAGGTTAGGAATGCAATAAAAAGGACGTGAAATGGCAAATTTCCTGGTATGGATGGTGTGACTAGAAATGTTAAAATACAAAAAAATGGGATGTTCCAACTCTGCAACCCATGTTGGGATAAAAGCATGGTGCCATGAGATTGGAGAAATGCCACAGTTGTTCCAATATACAAGGGAAAAAGTGAAGGACAGACTGAAAGAACTTCTACAGTCAAAGCTTGCAAAGTATACCCAGATAAGTGTTTGTACAAAAGTTGATTGACAGAGAACACCTTGGAAGAGGCACCTGTGGCAAATCACCACAAAATTCTGATAATGTCTTGTGTAAGACATTGTACATAAGTGATGCAGTGGTGTTCTTCAGTATTCTCCATTCATACCATTTGATATGTAGATGGTGATCTACATATCAAATGGTATTTACTGTGTTTATTCATTTTATTGTTTTTCAGCTTTGAATCAGGTGATAATGTATCTGTGGTGTGCTTGATCCTATTCTCCTTGTTATATAATTTTTGCATACTTCTTAATCTATTTTTTAAAATGTATTTGAAAGACTTGTTTGTATTTTGAATATTTATTACATATACAAAGGTCTGTCCCAAAAGTAAGTGTACTGATTTTTTTATTTAATGACAGTAAAGCTTAACATATTATTAATTTGTATTTTCATGTTGCTAGATATCTTAGCAGCATATATACATCTGATTCAAGTTGATTGGTTAAGTCAAATGTGCACAATCTCTGTTTGTGTAAGATAGTGTTTTAACACATCACTACATTTGAAATGGAGAAAAATCTCAAAAACGTTACGCTATCGTGCGAAACTCAAGAAAGTTGCAACCGAGACATTTGCAGATTTAATCAAAGCTTACGAAGATGCCACTTTATCGAGAAACGCAGCGTTTAGACAGCATAAAGATCCAGCGTAAAGATGACGCTTATCATTTTTTTCGACAGCCGCGGAATAGCGCACGTAGAATTTTTACCCTCAGAACATTTAGTTAATCGATCCTTCTACAAAGACGTCTCGGAACAACTTCGAAAACGGTCAAGCAAGTCCAAGGGGGCATTGCAGAAGATCGGATGCCACGCCGCACTCGCGGCACTATCGATTCAAGCGTTTTTGGCCAAGAAAAAATCTCCACGCTCTCGCAACATACTTAGAACCGCAGACGCCGGCATCCTATCCGGAAAGAGGCAGGCAAGGAGCAAACGCCGCCGCGAAAGAGAATAAAACCAAAGCGACGACATTCGAAGGCGGAGGACGACCGAAGGGAGGCGCCACGGAGCGAACGGCCAGAATGGGCGGACCGGTCCCAGCATCCGAAAACGGGGAGTCACGGGCGGCGAAGTGGCCAAAAGAGGGCCATTTCGGAAAGCGAGACGAGTAGATCCGCCGGGGACGAAAAGACGTCGGACGAAAGCGGCAAAAGAAGCACAAAAGCGAGGGAGGCACGTCCGGAGGGGAAGGGGCAGAGAAAGTCGACAAACGAACGGCAGCACTTCGCCGTCGATTTTGGACGGCAAGCAGGAATATGTCGTCCGGCCGAAATGCAAAAAAAATCGCAGACATATAACTTTCCGTACCTGATCTCGAGAACGGGTACGAATTTTAAACGCATTGCTCCGCAAGACATATTTATAAAACAATTTAAATCCCGCTCGCCACACGTCACACTCGTAATTGGTCGATTTTAGTTGGAGTAGCTGACGATACGGTATAATTAAAAAATACACAATATTCACCCAGCATTTTGGTATCGTATCTTAAACGACTCGTATCGAAACAAAGTGTAATAAGAGATTTGCGATGTATAATTGATAACTTTTTACTTATTACAAGAAACAAACTACAGTGGAACCTCGGTATACGTCTGCTTTAGAATACGTCCAATTCGGAATACATCCTGTTTGGACGAAACAAATTTTGCTCGGTATACGACTTTTGTTCGGTATACGACTTAATTCAATTATACGCGCCATCTATGAACAAGTAGCACTATCGGTGTACTACACTAGACTAGACGTTCGCGGTGCTACGGTTTATAACTTTGTTAAATTTCTTCTGATTTTAATTTGTAAGTAACATTTTATTATTTTTATTAATCATGAATTGCAAAAGGGCAACAGAAAAATAAAAAAATGACTAGAATCACAACGGAACTGAAAAAAGAGATTGTTGAGAAATGTGAAGGTGGCACGCGTGTTCGAGATTTAACTGTTGCATTACGTATTCTGAGAATGACAATATCGACAATCGTGAAAAATAAAGACATTATTAAATTTGCTAACTTTGCCGTTGCGAAAGGGGGTTAAATCAATTTCTAAACAGACATCGAAGACATTAGATCATGTCGAGAAATTGCTTTTGCTTTGGATAACTGAAAAACAGTGTGCCGGCGACAGCGTATCGGAAGAAATTATTTGTGAGAAAGTTAAAAGGATACACGCTGATCTCATGAAAAATCAAGCAGAAACTAGCCAGGAAAGCCAGGTGTTTAAAGCCAGCCATTTTTTTTACATGAGAACGGATTAATCATTTTTACATTACTTCTTATGGAAAAGGTTGGTTTGGTATACGTCCTATTCGGTATAAGTCCAAACACCAGGAACGGATTAAGGTCGTATACCGAGGTTCCACTGTATACGGATGTGGTTAATTCACGTATACGGTGCGGCGACTTCAAAATGCAAACGTACTTATTCAGACTTTAAGCAGTTCGGAACGCGTCGTCCGAATATAAAACGACACAGACAGCCGAGGGTCGTCGCCTCTCTTCCGCCGGAAAATCCTTTCTCGCTGCGATTTGTGCCCAGAAACAATTGCTAAAGGCGAGTGACCGGCGCAAAACTGATACAGATAGCCCAAATATCGCCTACCCGAGTTTACTTTTAATCGACCAACGGGCCTCGTTTGGAATAATGGCGGCTTAAAGTCTCGTGATCTCCAACAGCCAATAAAAAGGCGTTACTCGCGCGGCCTTCGCACGATCCCACGCGTCCGATTTAAACCGCCTTTCGGATTTTACCTCGGCCTTCGTGGAACTAATCGAGAATTCGTCTTCCGCCCGTCCCCCGCGTCATTTAAAATAAACTTACGAAGGATAGCCGAGCTCCGTTTTCTAGCCGCGCATCCATTTTCCCATCACCCAACGGTCGAAGTTGAAATTACGGAAATATTCCACTTCCGTCACTCCACGTACCGAATTGTCCGGGCGACCCGCCCACGAAATCAGCCCAAAACTTACCGAAAGAAATTCCCCGGCCGCGCTTTCCGGTCCACCCGCCCGGGATAGAAGCTTTTATTTCGAATCCAAGTCTTTTATAAAACGGAAATTCGATTCGGATGGGAAATTTTAAAATTCGCCAGTTAAATAATCGGAGACGATTTCTGGCAATTCGGCCGGCACCGATTTTAGAGTATTGTATTTCTATTCGTACTGTAGTACTGTATTCTATCTGCGCAAATCGTTGCGCAGACTATTCCGATAGAAGATTAATCGAAAGATCGGTGCGGATCCGCCCACCTCTAGTTTAACAATTGGAAGACTATATTCACGAATTATACGAGTATCTCGCGTCGATCCGCGACATTCTCCTGTACCGATTCCGAGGAAGCCGTTTTCTTTTTTCTCTTTATGTATTTGAAACCCTCCGACAGAATCTGTTTCTCGTAAATTTCAGTAATCTCGTCAATATTATCGGCGCGGTAGAATTCGGATATCGATTCCGTAAAGTTTAAATTATAAATCGAAGGCGCGTAAACGATTTCGCGCCGTCCGAAGTTTATTAACGGCGTATAGAGAGACACCGTATCTTATTCTAATTTCGACGCGGGCGTGGTACGGCCGTTTCGACAGCGACGTACTTAAAAAAGCTGGAATTTTCTTATTTATCCCGGTATACTTTGCCGGGGAAAGGGCGACGTTGTCTATACGTTTATTCCGGCGCGGATCGTCGTCGAAAGTTATTCCCGAAAACTTAATTAATAGCGTTTACTTTTTCTACGTTATAATCGGTTATTTCGATTTCTAGGCGATGCGGATCGATTACAGTAGAGCATCGTTTATCCGAAAGCTGGTTATCCGAAACGTCCGTTATCCGAAAGCATTCCAGTCGACAAATTAAATTTTTGCTAGTGCTGTGGCGCTGCAATCTTCGGCTATTTCTCGGGCTACTCAAATATTTTACGTTTTTGATACTAAATTAACATCTGAAATATAATTTTTTTATTGTTTTTATATTTTTCGATAAATTTATTTTGTTTGTACAAAATAAAAAAATAATTTTTAACGATACAATAGTCTTCGTTAGGCTTAACATCGACGAAAATTCAACGCGCAGCGACACACAACGGAGAAAAATGTCAAGATGGGATAAATTAATATATTTTTTCTTGCATAATCGGTTATACGAAACATCGATCTTCCGAACAACCCCGGTTCCCTATTGATTCGGATAATCGACGCTCTACTGTATTCTCTTTTGGTATGTAGTTAAACAAATCGTTAATATATATATTGAAAGGCGGTGGACCCGAGATCCAACCTCAAGGAACGCCCTTATTTGGCTGGAAAGAGCTAGAGATAATCCGTCCAATTTTTACCAAGTAAATTCTGTTCGACGAGTAGGATTTTAACCCGCTTAGAGGAATCCCTCTTAGACCGACGGTTGGCAATTTTTGAAACAAAAGTTGGCGATTTAAGCTATCGAATGCCTTCGAAAGATCCGCGAAAACCGATATGGCTATTTTTGACGCGCGCTATCGTTTGTTAGACCGAAGTCTATCGAACAGCGAGTATTTTTTCCGTATGTAGTCGGTTGATTCCAATCGGCCGGAATTGTTAAATTTTCGGCAAAGCGAAAATTCGCCAGTTCGCAGGTGTCGGAGGAGTTATTTTTCGGTAAATCGATGTTAAAATCCCCGATTATTTGTAATTTATATTTTCCGTATTTGGTTGATTTGTGTAATATTTCGTTTATAACATCCGGGAAAATTCCGTAGTTTGTAGATGGGCGACGATAGACTATTACCAGCATCAAATTGCCTACGACTATCGTAATTACATCTATATAATTCCTTGTAAAAGTTAGATCTTCGTGTTGTTTATCATTGTGTATATATATTGCCTCCGTGCTGATTAGGTTTTCTTTCTATTTTTTCTTGCCGATAGTCTTTTATATACGGTGATGGATTTACATCATTTGTCCGAGTCTGGCAAAAAGCTAATACATGGAAGTTACGGTTATATTCCTGGGTTGTTTTAAGTATTTCTAAATATTTGTTATTTAAACCTCTTACGTTGCGATAATAAACAAATATGCCTTTTTTGGAGAAGTCGTCTATCTTTATGTGTGCTAATAATTCGGTCGTTTCGAAAAATTTTCTCTAAACTGTCCAATGTCGGTATCCGAATTGTTGGAGAAGTGTCCTTTTTTAAATACGCATTTCCGTTATTTGTCCAAGTGTTTAATATTTTTCCTTGTTTTTTTAACATTCTGGTTTTATAGAAAATATTTCTATAATATGGAGTAAGATGTTCATTTACATATATTCTATATTCCTCGTTTATAATGTGACACGCATTTGTGGTTATTTTTAATAGACTATTATTTATAATTTTTTGTTTGACAACCGAACTGGCGCATTTCGCTATAATTGGTTGCGATCTAGTTTCGAATTACTTTCTTTCGTTATTACTGGGTTTAATTCTATAGGCATTCGATAGAGCCGACTGATTAAAATTATCGTCGACCAACGAAAAAATTTTATGCGCTATTTCTGTTAAATTCTCATTCTGAAGTGTCGGCACGCCGACAACCTCCGAACTCGAGTTGTTTACATCCCGCTCCAACGTGCAGAATTTTTCTTTTAAAGAATTTAATTCTGCCTTTGTACTTTTATTCTCTTCCTTTAGTTCAGTAACTGTTTCGGTAGCAGTTACGTAGTTTTTCTCGAAAACATTAATTTTATCTTCCA
Organism: Centruroides sculpturatus; assembly: GCF_000671375.1. NCBI lineage: Eukaryota > Metazoa > Arthropoda > Arachnida > Scorpiones > Buthidae > Centruroides > Centruroides sculpturatus. Next base: position 225,454 of record NW_019385362.1, read on the forward strand.
TTTTGTCTAACTTATTTGTTAAGAATTCTATCGATTTCTGGATTTCTATGTTTGTTTCTTTTATGTTACTCGACCCCGAGTGTATTAGTTTCGCTTCTTGTAAAATCATTTCAGAATTTTTTGTAGTTATACTTAAGGGTGACGTTGAAGTGAAAGTTAGATTATCCGGTGTTCTATCCACGTTCTTATTATAATTATGTGAAGTCGTAATAACCCGCTGGCACTCACCCGGTTCTCTGTTGTCTTCCAGTTCCTGTGTCCAATTTGCGTTGTTCTTAATGGTTTTCACTAATTTGCAATCTTCGCATTTCCAAGTTTCTTTGTAAGACTCGCTGAACTTACGAAAGTTCGCTGCCCGGATCCCAAAACAATAGAAATGAGAAAATTTAGAACAATTGGAACGAGTTAACCAGTCACTTTCCGAAACTTTGCGCTTGCAAAAAGAACAGGCGCTCGAACGACGATTTGCCATAGCTCCACGCCTCCTCCCGAATTTGAAAATAGCTTTCGCTGTTAAAATAGTGTAAATTTGTAAAAATATTTACAAGAACTTTGTTTCGTCGTAATTTCACTATTTCTACGAAATTCCTGGACTGTCCGGGTGAAAACCGGACGGGCGGTAACACTAACTACAAATATCTGCCATTAGTCACCAGTGGTTCTTAACCTTTTTAGTGGTCGGAACCCCGTCGAATCCGAAAATAAACTCTCGCGCCCCGTTAAAAAATGTGTGTATGTTTTTATTTAAGAAAAAACATTTATTGTATAAACCAATGCCGTGTTTATTTACAATATATATTACTATCTAAATATATAAAATTGCTTGTCCTGACTGACTCACTCATTCATTCACTGATTCATCATCGCCCAGAGCAAACCGCTTAACCTAAAGAGGTGAAATTTGGTACACAGTTAGGGTACGTCATGGAAACGCACACTAAGAAAGGATTTTTCGAAATTCCAACGCGGGGGGGTGAGGGGGAGCATTAAGTCTTAACCGGANAAAACATTTATTGTATAAACCAATGCCGTGTTTATTTACAATATATATTACTATATAACATAAAAAGCTATATTTAAATTTTAATGGCTAGGTTGTTGTTTATTCGTAATAAATCTATTAAAATGAGGCTCTTTTCTGTAAGAGCCACGCGTAAGTCACGGGATGCATTTAAGCGATTTCTGGCTTTTGTTTCGATGCGCAAAAGCGCCGTATTCGAGGTACGCGAACACGTCTCGACTAGTTTCTGTACTGCGCGTGACAATGCGAATACATTAAATGCGTGTACCGACGACTGATGACGAGCGCTATGTATCGAGAGACGGTAGAGTAGAAAGCGGAGAAGTGGGGTGCCGCGTTGCCGGATACCACGGTTTGTAGAGAGAACACGGTCGCCTCTTTCGTATTTTTTTTTTTATTTTCGAAACTCTCGCACCCCGGGTTAAGAATCGCTGCTCTAGACCACGAGCCATTGTTAGTTCTAAATTATGCCGCTGTGGCAAACAGCGCCGTAGGCCTCGAGCTCGATTTGTGGTATTTTCTAGTCGTAATTACAAATTACGAATGCTTTATTCGCAATTACTATTAGTTAACAATGAAAACAAGGTACATTTTTAGATATACACCTTATTTATAAACGAATCATTTTTCCATAAAAATATATATACAACTAGCTTATCGGTCGCGGATTGCCGCGATCTCAGAAGAAAAAAAATTCAAGCAAACTCGTTACGATAAAATTCAATTTACATTTTATCATTTTTATCGAAACTTATTATTCATTTTCATGGGGAAAACATTTCAAAGTGTCGTTTCAGTTCTATTTATTTATTGGAGCGCTCGTGGATACACGATATTTTTTGTTTTTCCCTCTGGTGCACGAAAAACTCTGGTCGAAAAACCTTCCGATTTATTCGTAGAATAAATCGGAAGGTTTTTCGACGCGTGAGCCGGCCACATCCATGCGAGAAGCACGGATTCTCCAAATCTAGCCCACACACTCGCGGCGATTGTCAGAAGCGCGACATTCCCCATTTTTATATATATATTTTTAAACCTTTACAATTTTAATTATTTAATTGCTTCTTCCTCTCTTCCTCGGCGCGTTGTGAAATTTCTGATAGTCGGATAATAAACCGTTTTATTGTAATTTATCTTTTTAAATTATTTTGAGTCGATATTAAAATTTGGAAAAGAGGATCCCTAGATCGGTAAAATAGGAGAATTTCCTCCTACGACTTCGGTCGTTATTCGGGATACGGTTAAGGTTTTAACAAAGTTCGAGCGAATACGTAATTAGCAAAAAATAGTTGAATTAAAGTGATTAAACAAAAATTATTACAAATATCGTAAATAACAGTTCGCAAATGCATATATAGAGATATTTTTTGAAGGGGGAAACGGTCTTCGCCATTTGAAATCGATCGAACACACAGTATAAACGCGCGCCATCTATCGTAGGATAAATGTACTATGCCAAAAACCTTGGCGGAAGTATATTAAACAACTTCCTAAAGTTTCGTGGCAATTGGATAAACGGTGTGGTAATGCACGAAGGACGAACAGACAGACATACATTCGTTTTTATATATATAGATAATGTTTAGAACGAATTATAAGGCGAAATTTTAAATAAAATAAAATGCGAGGCGACTCGAAAGTGGATATTTTCTCGCCGTAAAAATGTTTCAGGAAATCTTCCTTGACTACCAACTTCTACAATTTCATAGTTATGACTTTCTTTCTCGTTAACTCTTCCCCTTGTGGGCACTAAGAGCGCCTCTTTTAGCCAGCCCATTATGGGTTAGGCAGGGCAAACAATGGGGCGGCCTGTGGCGAGGAACGGAGCCCGACGTATCCGGTCGGATCAGCACCCGAAAAATTCCTACGAATTTTTCGATTCCTGGTCCTCCAGAGCGGTTCCGATATAACTTTCGATTGACGCCGAATGATCGAGTGGTAGGTTGCCACCTCGACCGCTCGAATGCGAACACCTCGACCGCTCGAAATTCGGCGTCAATCCAAAGTTATATCGGAACCGTATACGAGAAATCATAACAGTTAAACTTCCATTAACAAACACAAAAGTGTTCGTTAACGGTGCGTGGAGATTGTTTTTACAATCTCCACGCCCTTCGATAGGACACCCATTATATTTACTTACAAATAACGGACATCGGTCCGTAACTCGACTAAAAAGGTCGCGCCTTCGATATTCCGAAAGAATTAATCACGCACGAAATATTTTAAAACTAAAAGAATCGCTTCGAATACTCTTTGGGAGGACGAATTTCCCGTAGGCGCGAAATGAAAACGGCAAAAACGGGAACGGGGAGGAGGACGGGTGGTAAAATGCCGACGCTAATCCGGTTAAGTCGTCGATGGTCACTTACGGCCGTACGTACGAACGTTATTAAACTTCCGTCTCATCGTCGGAATTAAGCTTACGGTACGAACTTTTCTCGAATTATTCATTCATTGGACGAGAACCGTAGTAGGGTGGTAGCGGGAAAAGACAACGGCGTTTAAGTTCGAAGGTGGCGTTACCGAGGCGATTTGCCGGCCGCTTTAAGGCGCGAGAAGATATTCGGTATTCCGGCGTTTAACGGCTTGGCGTCGGCTTAAGTATAATTTTTTTTATAAATCATTTATGGAAAAAAGCAAAATGGTTTGAAAAATTACACCTAGTTTGGTAAGTGCGAAGCGGACGAATCCCCGTATTAATCGCTTAGAATTAGGTCATTAAATGATATTATAAATGCGAGAATATCGATCACATTTCCCGCCTTGGCCAGTGGCTGGCAAATCGCCTTCGTAACTCGACGTTCGAACCGTCGCCTAAACTCGCGTTCGTAGTTAGAATTTTCTTTTTCGTTACTTCCGGCCGCGTCGTTTTTGGTAAATTAGTAATTAATCGCCGTTTACGCTTTATCGCAAATTTCACGTTCCATTTAAAGCGTCTCGTCCTATCTATTTGCCATTTAGAATCGAGTTAAAACGAGATTTTTACGGCGGAAAATATAAATAATATACTGTGTATATACGCCCCGTGTTTTAATTATATACGCTACGTGTACTGTTTCCGATAGAAGAATGCGTATCGATATTAAAAAACTGTTCTTTTTCGCGATACGTAGGTAAACGCGACAGCGTTTAAATACTTTAATATTTTTGTCTTCGTTCGCGCGTTTGCTTGTCTTAACGCGCGTGTTTATACTTTCTCTGTGACTATATTTTAAACCAGGACCGTCACGTTAAATTGCGTGGCCCGCTAAGCGATATTATATATCTATTAAAACTTTCGTTTGCCGTTGTGTGTATACCAAAACAATTAAATAAATGAAAATATGCGCGTGTCATTGTTATAATGCGCGAGTGCGAGTACCAATTCTCGGTATAACAATAAAAACTTATTCATTTTGTACTTGTTTTACTTTTTAAAAAGCGTGTTTGCCTAAATTGTGGCCCGCCGTAACGTTACGCGTGGTCAAAGTGGCCCGCGAAACAATTCGGGTCGGTCGGGCCCGTTTTAAACCGTAGTCGATGCATTCCGTTTTATTTAACGTACGTCGACAGTTCCATAAATAACGATAAAGGCGCTAATTTTATTCTCGGAATCGGGCGAAAAGGTCGGGCCGCGTTTCTTTACGCAGGGCTTGGCAGCGAACACTGGGAAACCCGTTTCTAAACGTCCGCTACACGCTCGCGCGTATAATACATTACCTGTAAATATAAAAATACAGTGGGTGATTGGTTAACGAACAGATCGGATAACGAACACTTTCGCGAAAGATTTTTATGATCGGACAACGAACACTTCACTGAACAAACACAAGAAGAAGCGACGTAAAATAACGAATACCGATTGGTCTTCATTTGTCATCAGGCAACAATTCGAAACTTTTCGGAGCGCGAGAGACGTCGACATCGACGTTCAACCCAGTATATACTGATCAAATAGTATTCCCCCGAACTTTGAAATTTATATTTATACTAGCTGCAAGGACCCGCTTCGCTGGGATTTTAAAAAGTAACGATAGTGAAGATTAAGATAATTACATTATAGCCAATCTTACCCGTTTTCACAGAATGCAAGAATTAGGTCCCCCGTTTCTGATTAGAGATCTGGACCCTATTCTATTTCTGAACGTCTCCTGTTCACGTTAAGTCAAACGAACTATTTTCAACGTTTCTGGAACATTTACAATCGTTCTATAATCGAACCAATATTCGAATTTTATGTTCGAATTAAATTCGAACAAATTCGAACAAAAAATTCGAAACAGAAAGCCACTTTCAACCACTTTCAGCCTCATATCTCCCGCACCCTTATAGCTATCGAGACGCAACCACCCCTATGCACGAATGGAGACTTGGGGCTACCACCACATACAAACACCATTCACGTGCGATGTGTAGTTTT
>NW_019385362.1:231025-326332 GCF_000671375.1 Centruroides sculpturatus
GATTATGTACAAAAAAATATAGTAATTTATCCCATCTTGACATTTTTCTCCATTGCGTGTCACCTCGTGTTGAATTTTCATCGATGTTAAGCCTAACGAAGACTATTGTATCGTTAAAAATTATTTTTTTATTTTGTACAAACAAAATAAATATATTGAAAAATATAAAAACAATAAAAAAGTTATACTTCAGATGTTAATTTAGTATGAAAAACGTAAAATATTTGAGTAGCCCAAGACATAGCCAAAGATTGAAGCGCCACAGCACTGGCGAAAATTTAAATTTTTCGACTGGAATTCTTTCGGATAATTGACGTTTCGGATGATTGACTTTCGGAAAATCGACGCTCTACTGTATATATAGATAACTCTCCCTTGTAATTCCAGCTTTTTATATTTCTGACAGAAACAATTTTTTTACGTTTTCTTCTGAAAATACGGATTTATGCCGATATCTGCTATTAAAGATCTTTTGAAGAAGTGGGAGGATGTCAGAACAACGGTCTTAAAATGGCATTCAAACCAGGTTAAGGTCAATAGGCCTATAGATCTCTACAATTACAATGCTATTAATTACTTGTGAAAAATCATGAAGAAGACAAAAAAGCAATCGATATTGACAGATTCTTTAACCCCCACAAACGGAAAAAACATGACTAATGAAAATACAAGACCGTGTATATTGTATATGCATTTTTATTATTACATATGAATAAACGTAGTAAGAAAGTATATATTTTTTTTATTTTTGGGGGTCTCCAGAACGAATCAATCAAATTCCCATAGAAACCTATGGTAAATCGATAATTGGTTAACGAACAATTCGGATAGCGAACAAAGTCTTGGAACGGATTATGTTCGTTAACCGATCACCCACTGTATTATGGAAATATTAAGGCGGATTGGATTTTATAAAATGACTCCGAAAGTTATCTAAAGAAAAGAAAATAATTATATATCTTCCATCTCTTCACTTTGTTGACATTTATGGAAAGACAAATGCTCGATTCTTTACATCCCTTTATTTAAATATCGTGGTTCGTCGACGGCTGCCACTGGAATTAAACGATGGATTTCGCTCCAGCCGAAAGCCTTTCTAAACTACGACGCGGCCATAGATGCTGGTGACGTCATTTTCGCCGCGTAAAGAAACGCGGCCTCGACGTCGCGTACGTCCACGCTGCGGAAGAAATTGTCATTACTGCTGAGAATTTAGAAAAAGTTTTTCAAGGTTTTTTACCTGACCGCGCGCTCCAACTTACGATTAAATTTCCGCGGCGGAAAAAGTCAGGCGATTTAAAGTGGCGTTTATAAACAATCCGCGTATTACTCGCTACTCGACGGAATTCGGGCACCGGCTTTCGGCCGCGGGAAAGCGTCTGGAGGAACCTGGCCGTAATTATGACGTCCGCAGTTTCGGACGTGTTAAATTTCCATTAATTTAACGATTTTTCGTCACTCGCATTTCCTTTGGTTTAAACTTTTTCTGTGGCTTATCGGAAAAACAAATGGCCGATCTAGAATATTGTGTTGTATCGATTACTATATTGCGTTATTGTACCGATTGTTTTGTTTTATAATGTTTTTAATCAATTTGTGTTTGTTTGGTAATAATGTAATATCATCGGCGTTAATTAGTCAAAATTTCAAACGAACTTACACTGGTTACCAGAGTAATTAAGACTGCCGAGGAGGAGGTCTACGGGGGTGGAATTCGAACGGACGGAAAAATCGTCGAGAATCTTTGGCGGGCTGGTCCGTCCCTCGTGGCTAAAAGAGACCCTCTTAGCGCCGGCAAAGCGGAAAGACTTTACCTAATTTTTTGCGTCGTTCCTTAAAATAGCGGCCGGTTACGACGATAGTTATTTAAATTAATAATTCTCCTTTACTTAAGAAAAACAATTAACGTTAAGCGTCGAATCGCATTTAAAAGCGGCGCGATAATTGCCTTAAGAAACCCGCTATTTCTAAGGTAAAATAATTCCGATTAAATATTGGCAATTAAATATACAATTTTTGATTTAAAGAAAATTTCGTTTTAAACCAAATAACCCGCTATTTCTACTACATTACGCCTACGTTTATTTATTGTAAGAATGTTCGATTGTACGCGTTTTTCGGAGGTTTTAATTTCGACACGTACGCTTATTGTTCTTTGTTGGTATCGTTCTCATTTACTTTGGAAATATAATTTATTTTCGCGGTCGGAGGGTGGACGAGACGGGCCGACCGAAACTGGGTAAAGCGACGATTATCGAGTCCGGGCCGACCAAAGCTGGCCTTTAGCCACCCTATCGTTTATAATACTTAAATTTCGTATTTAATTGGCCGGTTTGTCTATCCGCAAATATACCGATCTTCCGTTTAGTCTCTCATCCGTCTAATCAATGGCGGTGACATTACTAAATTTTATAAGTAAAATTGCTTTTATATTTCCGGGTTACATGTTTTAAATGCTAATAAATACATATCCAGGCAGTTTTCAGCATCCAACTCGTAGTCGATCGCTCCTTCTCGCTTCGGTCGATCGGCGATAAAAAGACGAAAGATAAAGAAATTCGAAAATATTATATATTTCCGGCCTACTCGCCCGCTAACGTTTTATTACCGAGATTTTCGTCCGTATATCTCGGCGGACGGACACATAGTCGAACGGTAAAAGAAAGGCCCCCAAAATCCCCAGAAAAAGGGCGTGGGTGCCGATTTTCTTTAATAACCATTAAGAAACGAAATTTGGCGCGGTAGCCGGTGCCGGCCAAAGGGGGAGGAAACCATGGCGTATGGATACAGATTTTAGCCGTCGTTAACATTTACCATTTTATACATAGATATAAAACTCCTTCCTATCTTCAAAATTAAGCTTTTTCCCATTTCCAACTACCGTAGTTAAAAATGTATAAAGTTTCTTTATAACGCCACGCGGTAAGAGATGGCGCCAGGCACCATTTTATTTATTACGCTCAATAATATAAAAATAAGGTGACGCCACCGTTGCCGGATTTTTTCACCCCCGCGCGCGTTTCGGCAAACTTTTCCATTAGATTTTTTTATATAAATGTAATGGCCGCGGTGGAAGCGAAGGCCGAACCGAAAGTAAAAAGTGGCGGATATTCCGTGGGAACGTCCGACCCACCGCTTTAATTGGCAAAATGTTAGAGCGATTTTTCCCATTCGAAGACTGCGAGACTGTTTTGCGCTTGTATCACGCTTGCATGGAACCTAAACTTCGATATGGTATTTCCGTATGGGGTACAGCTTCTTCTTTTGTATCGAATAGGTTGCGAGTTATACAAAATAACTTTATAAGAGCATAAGTTGCCTTATGATTCCTCTGTCACTTCTTTTTATAACCAGATCAAAATTGATAAAATAAAAGCTTTATATAAAAAACAAGTTCTTTTGGAAGGTTTTAAACTAATNCATGGAACCTAAACTTCGATATGGTATTTCCGTATGGGGTACAGCTTCTTCTTTTGTATCGAATAGGTTGCAAGTTATACAAAATAACTTTATAAGAGCATTATATAAGTTGCCTTATGATTCCTCTGTCACTTCTTTTTATAACCAGATCAAAATTGATAAAATAAAAGCTTTATATAAAAAACAAGTTCTTTTGGAAGGTTTTAAACTAATAAAGATGAGCAAGAAAAATTCTTATATAAGCCAAGAATTAAATAAATATTTTAGGCCTTCTAATTACAACTACCGATGGAGAAACAATTTGATTTTACCAAAAATTAAGCACAGTTTTGGAAGAAATGCACCAATCTATCAACTTATATATAATTGGAATGCCTTAAAAGAAGAATATAAAGATTTGTGTACTTACGGACAATTTAAACGGGCTGTAAAAATATTCACATGTCATTAGTTGAGTGTATTTTTTTTTGTTTTTTTATGTATTTCTCTTCTCTGTTTTTTTTTGTTGTTTTGTTGATTGTTTACTTTGTAAATGTTTGTATCATTAATTTTTCTTTTGACCCTTGAAAAAGGTCAAAAGAACCATAGGCCATAGGGTCGTATGATTAAATAAAAAAAAAATAAAATAAAAAACGACGGTCCGACGTCGATGGCGTATTTAGTGGGATAAAGACCAAGGTGGCGCGCGTTTTACTTACAGCGTCGGTTACCAAAAACGATGCCGTCGGTTGGCTAATACGGTGGAAATAATACCGCGGATTTACATGGTCCGTTAACGTTTGGGCCCAATCCCACGGCCGGTGGCCGCCATACCGGAAGGGATATTACTAACTTCCGTAATTTCGCCCTCTCCAAATTATTCGTAAGGTACGAAGGATAATCCGGTAAAGCGTCCGAAGTCTTCCGTCGTTTAGCGCAAGTTCCCACAAACCATTACGTAATTTTTCCGACAAAAACATTTAAAGTTGCGCGCGACGCCACCCGTTACCATCATTTATTTTAAAAACTTTTTATGTTATTATAGGGAGAAAGTGGTATTACGAAACCAGCCCATTTCGAACCGGTAATAGAGGCGAACCGTAGCGGACTGTGGCCGAACCGAACTAGGCAGACATCCGTAGCCGGGGGAAACCCGTTTCGCTGGGGTTAAACGGTTGTTCGAATTTAATCGGCAAATTTGTGTTTTTCGAAATTCGAAAGTTTTCAATGCCGATATAATATAAATGGCGCGGTTGTAGGTTGGCCGGTGCGCGTATTCCGCGGCAGAGGCTTAGGGGTACGTATTCATCCGCGCCATGTTGGCGTTTTTTAAATTTTGGTCCCGACGGACGTAAGTTAATTGGAGACGGCGATGCGCGAAATACGGATCCCGTCTAACTTTTGTAAAAGTGTGTGGTAGGTGAATGAAAAAAGTAAAAAATAGATACCTAACACTATAGGAGCATTATATTTGTGACTTTTGTAAATGATTAGCTTCTTCTTTGTACATTTCCTCTATTACTACTACTATTAAATCATTTTTGCCATAAAATATATCATTTTTTAATTACTTAACGTTCTTTGTACTTTTTTGTTTTTGGATACATTAAATCATCTTTTGAAAACACGCGGTAAGGTTCCGTATTACCACCCGGTTTTCTCTCAGCCTACTTTCTGACTTTTTGTACAAAAGTCTTGGAAAACCATACTTATAGTTAGGCTAGAGAAAAATCCAATTAGGAACATTTAGTCTAACAGTTACCGGTACTTTTCGCACAAAAAATGTGGGTGTAGTTACGATACTTGGTTTACGATTCACTAAAATGAACATGGGGTTCGTAATACCACCTTCTCCTCTATAAAATGACGAAAACCTTGGTTTTCGGGATAAACGACGACTTTTCTAAAGGATTAATTAGAGGCGGTAACGACCGATTGTTTATTGCCACCATGCCGGGCTGCCAGTTTTAATCGTATTTTTAATTTATTTCCTTCAAAATATACGTTCTCCGCCTCAAATTAGTAGCGGCTGGCCTCCGCCTATCGTACTTTTCCTTTAACGATAGAGTCGTGCCGGAGATGTATTAACCGCCTTCGGAGGGTGGTTTCCATGGAAATAACGTAACTTCCGGTTTGGCTGAGAAGTTCCTATCGGTTAATCGGGTCTCCCGCCCCTAAGGTTTCCGTGCGCGGTCTCGTCTTTGGTATATATAACTGTCTTCTCGAGATTACGGAAAGACGGACGGCGGCTTATACGTCTACAATTTTTTTTTTAAATTGCGGCCCAATAAGGACTAAAATCTTCGTTAGGTCCGAACCCGCGTTACCACACCCGACGCCCCGTACGGCCCGGCGAAAATGTAATAGGGTCGATTCCCGTAACATCCAAACTCCCCACAAAATGTCAGATATTTTCGACAAAAGGCGCGGATTAAGCGGGCCAAAGAGATCGTGCCCCGCATAGGATTAAACACGCGTACGTAGAGAACTTTTTTCTATCGTCGACGTTTCCAGTTCCCGAGTCCGACTCGGGTGGAGGTCATTTTTGACCGACCACCTTACTTTCCCGGTGTCGTCTACAACGGCCGAGAAACCGAAACGTCTACGGTTCCGTACGGAATAAATTCTCAAAATTTTGGCCAACGGTAGATACGGTAAGAACGGAAGGTTTTTTATCGCCCCGTTTTATAAATAGGAGTAAGGGTTTGGCCCGAACGTATTGGGAAAACGGTAAACGGGAACGGACAAATGGAAAATAGGGAACGACGACCGGGATGGAAGTATCCGCCAACGTTTCCCCCGGGATTTATTACCCGGCAGGGAGACCAACGGATAAAAATCGAAAGAAATATCTTAATCGTTGGTACGACCGGCGGCACCACCCGGAAAATAATTACCGTTTCGGCGGTCGACTCCGCGGGTAGGAATGGTCGAAACCCGGACTACCGTCTGGGGAAAAAGACGGGGCAAATTTTTCGAATTACCCGAATCGGATAAGCGCCGGACACATTTATAATTAGTTGGGAAATGTCTCCGTCCGCCTTTCGGTACCGGCATCGATCGGATAGAAAAAAAGATGCCATTCCGTCTTGGAAATAAAGCGGAAAGCGCGTTTTGTTTACGATTTTCGGCTGGGAAACGGGATTCGAATTTTTGTATTTAACCGTTAGTTGCCAATGGCTGGCCGGCCCTTCTTTCTCGTTGGCCGCCAAACAAATTATCCGCCCTTTTACGCGTACTTAAATTAAGGGGTATTTTTGCCGCCGGTAAAGTGTATTTTCCACACTGCGCGCGAAACTTGTCGGTCAAATTAAACCGGCGGTTGTACTTAATTTGAACAAAGCCAGAACATCCCCGTAAATAAAAACGGACCGACTAACTAATTTGTTGGCTTTCGAACACGTGGATGGGGCAAACCTCCTTTATTATGTAACGGGTTGCCGAATTAGCCCGTTCAATCCGGGTTTATTTTCTGCTCTTCCAGTACCGAACTTATCATCCGTCCGATTACGCCGCCGATTTCCGTCGCCGCTATCGACCGGTTACGACGGAAGAGATCGATCTTCCGACCAATTAACGTTTCGCTTTTATAAATGACGCTCGGCGTTTCCATATAGCTTATATAACAGAGAGAAAACCACCCGGCCGGACTATTACGTCTCGAGTCGGGACGCGGAGAAACCCGAGACACGGACGGATTTTACGTCGAGGAAGCGCGGTTTTCTTTATCCACTTTCGAGTTTAATAACTCCCGCGCCCGGGGTGGAAAATTTCCGTTAATTCAATTTCGGCGGTTAAAGGCGGAAGAAGCGACGCTTGCAATCCGCCGTCTCCGCCCCGAAAAGGCTTCTGCCATTTTACCACATTTAATAATACCGACGCCCTTATAATAAGGGACGAGGCGGCGGGCATTTGCCCTTTTAACGCCGTAATACGCGGTCCAAATCGAAGCGACGACAGGCGCCCGACGCGGGATTTGGACAGAACACGGCGTGTAACCGCGGCAGCGCCTGCGAAAGACACACCGCCGACCGAAAAGTGCCGTTTCCGCCGGAGAAAGAGCGGAGACGGGAGGACGGGCGCCGATTACGGGAAAGTTAAAAATCCCTCGGTCGATTTCTTTAACGCTCCGTCTTCGCCGCCACCCGCAGCAACTCGGCGCCTGCTCCCGCCGACGACAGATTCGTCGGGAACTTTAATTTGTATATATTACATAACGGAAGGGGGAGGAGGTCCGTCGTCGCTCGTCGGAAGGTCGCGCTCCCGTCCGGCGCCGGGTCAAAGTCGAAACCCGTCCCGGTTGCGAAACCAAGAGGGCCACCGGGAAAGGGTCGGGCCCGAAAAGAATCCCTCCTTCCGCCGCCCACCCCGCGGCCTTTCCGGAAAGTCGAAATCCGATCGTACTCTCCGTTTCCGGGAATTCGAGTCGAAAAACAAATAAATTTCTCCTTCTCGGAAAGCCTTCTTCCCCGGCCGCGCCGCCGGCCTTCCGTTTCCGCCGGGAAAGCGTCGGAGGCCACCCCCGACGCCGTCCGGCGCCCCTCCGCCGCGCGCCAGCGGCCGGAGCGCCAAAGGAAGGGCCGGACGCCGAAGGCCGCCGCGCCGGGCCGGCGGCGGGAGCATCCAATGAGAGCGGAGGGAGGGGCGGAGGTGCGCGGCGGTCGGCGGCGCACGACGTAGTCGGGGGGACGGAGAAGGGTGGACGGTCGCCGAGCGACGTGTTACGGCCGGGCCAGGCGCGTCTGCCGGACGGCGCCATCGGCTTTCGGGGCCAAACCGGCGGCAGTCATGAGGACGGTCGGCGTCGATGGCTGCCTGCTGTTGCTGCTGCTGGTCCCGGCGTTCCGGTGCCCGCGGCCGTCCGAGGGCGCCGCTTGTCCGTTGCCCCGCGCGGCCCCCGAGCTAGACCCGGCCTCCAAGGCCTACCTGGCCCCCGCCGTCTTCCACGGGGCGCTGCTGGGCGTCCGGGGGTCGGCGGCCCGGGGACTGGTGGCCACTTACGGGATCCGAAAGGTCCACAAGAGCGCCTCCGACTCCCGACTGCGACGGTACGTCAACGCCTCCGTGGCCTTTGGCGGCCGCCACGCCGCTTGCGGACCGCGAGTCCGAGCCGGGGACTTCAGGAAGGATCAGCTGTACATCGTCTACGCGGCCGAACCGGCGTCTTCGCCCCGTCTCGACGCAGTCTTCCGGCCCGTGCCGCAGACCAAGAAGGCCGTCAGGTCCGTCCGCAAGGTCCTCCTGCCCGGAAACGGTGAGTCCCTTTTCTTTTCCCTCTTCCGCCGCGGGCCAAACGGAGCAGCGGGATTCGCTCTCCTCCTCCTCCTCCTCCTTCCTCTCGGCCCGGGCAGAAAGCCGTTCCTCCGTCCAGCGTAAAACCACGGCTCGCGCTCAGCGCGTGGCCGAGATGGCGACCGCGCGACGGGCAGTGTTTACGGAAGACCCGGGTACGAAGTACGCGTCGATGACAGACGTAGTACAAACGGCGGCGCCGTCTCCGGCCTTCGCTTCTGGCGCGCGCGGCCGTTTTCGCCCGTCGGAGGAGGACGGTCTCCCGCACGTGCGAGCGGTTTCCCTCTCCCGGTCGAAATCCGGGCAGCCGGAAACGGAAAAGGTTTTCCGAGGCAGCACCGGCTTTCCGTCGTCTGTGGATTCGCGCGAAATCCGATCCCGGTCGCCTCCCCGCAGCTCTTTCTATTTCTGTCTCGGTCCGATATAGCGCGGGACCCTCCTCCCGCGCCCGGGCCTCCGGCGGGAGGACCCGCCCCCTGCTCCCCGACCCCGCCTACTCGGATTCCGCTTCCGAACGGACGGAGTGTCCGTCCGTCCGCCGTTGCTGGGTCGGACGCGCCTCTCTTCCGTTTCGGCGCAGCTGCACGCGCCGACCGTTAAGAAATCGACGTCGGTGGCCTTTCCCTCGCCCGCCCCCTCCGGTCCCGGGGCCTCCGCCCGCTCCTTTCCAGCCGGCGGCGTCGAGGCGGGTGGTAGAGTCGCGGCCCCGGACGCCGGGGGGTCGAAGGGGACGATCCCTCCCGTTCCCAGAAACGACGGCAATAAACTCCCGGCATCGACGGTGGCGGGGCGGACCCCCGCCGCGCCGCTGGGGTTTTCTTCGGTGGCCGCCGCGCCGGAAAGGGGGAGGAGAGGAAGACGACTCCGCTTCCCGGGGGAAAGGGACGTGGACGGGCCACCGCCGTCGCGTCGGCCCGGCGGGAGGAAGCGCGAGGCCCGGCTGCCGGCGTCGGACGGAAAGGAGCGCGCTTGCCCCGGGGAGGCGGCCACACAGGTAGCGTCGCGGCGGGCGGCTTTCCGAAATTCGGGGTGGTCGGAGGCGCGGAACGGCGGTCGGCGCCGGGCGTGGACCGGAACGGAGCGGCGGTGCCTCCGGACCACACGCGGCGACCGACTTTCCGCGCGTTCGGACGCCGTCTGTCCCCAACGGGGTCAACGGTCGTCGCCGCCGGTGACGGAAGCGGCTTCCGACGGTGGTTGTCGTCGGGGACGAGAGTCGGTCGCCTCCTTCCGGCGGAGGCGGAAGCCGGTCGGACCCGGTCGATAATTAGGCCCGGCGGCCGGAAGGGAAGTCGGCGCGCCAAAGAAGAGCGCTGGGCCAAAAACCGGTCGAGGGAGGTCCGCGCGGGTGTGCCGGAACCGGCGACTCGGGGAGGACCGCGTCCCCTCCCTCCTCGGGCGACGGCCTCCCGTCTCCGCTCCGCAGCCACGCAGTCTGCGGCCCACCGATGGCCGAACTAACCCGTTCTTTCCCGCCATCTCCGTCTCCCGGCGGAAGCTTCCGCCAGCCACCCGTTGCGGAATATCCTTACTTCCGGCGCGCGGTCCAGAAGCGGAAAACAGCCGGAGCGGTGGGAAGGTTCTGTCCGAAAATAAAGTTGGAACGGGAGAAGGGAAAACGGCGGACGGCTTCCGGGAAACGGCGAAAGAAAGGAGAATGTGTGGCAGTTTGGTTTGTGCAGAGGGAAACACCGACCAGGGTGTTGGCTGGTGTGTTTCGAGACCGGGCGGGCTCCGGCGCCTTTGGCCCAGCCGGAGAAAAGAATCGGAATAAACCGGGACGAGTGGCCCGTCGGGGGTGGCCAAGGCCGCCTTTCTGTTTATTCCATTCCTTTCGGAAAGAAACTCGGGAGAACGGCCGTCCCGGAGCGTCCGGAAAGGCGAGAGTCGGACGACCCAGTGCAGTCTTAACCTATTATTTCCTATTTTCCTTCCCGGCCGGGACTAATTGAGTCTCGATTATCCGTCCGCTTAATTAAGGAGGAGTGCGGGTCGGACGAACCCGGCAAAGACCGGAAGCGGGAGGATTGGATGGACTACGAAACCGTAAAATTAGGAGAAACGCAAAGGGGGGAAAGGTACTTCTGCCCGCGCGGAGAGTTCCGTCATGCCGGCGAAAGGCGGCGGGCCGAGCCGAAAAAAGAAGAACGCTTTCCGGACGGCCGTAGTCCGGAAGGACTGGGACCGGGCGGAGAGGAAGCGAAAAAATATGGCTTTTCTCTCCGAAAAAACGGCACCACCGGCAACTTCTCGCCCCGCAGACGAAGGAAGTAATAATCGACCGACACCGACGTCCCGAAGTCGGGCGAAAACCCATTCTTTCCTCGTCTCCGCCGACATATTTATTTTAACCCGGAGGCCGCGGTGTTAGGCCTTTTCCGGCCGCACCCGCCACAAAGAATGACGTTAGCGGAAATGACGGAAGGGGCAAACGGACGCATCTTTAGCGGGTGGCCGGACTGGCTGCAAAATTTTAGCACCGGCGGATCGGCCGTCTTCCCCTCCACCGCGTTTTTCTGCGTTAGCGTCGACACGGCCGCCTTTGCTGCCGCCTTGCCGGGTGAAACGTCTTTTCCGATTCCGGAATATTTTCCGGTAATACGTAGGTCCTCCCGAGACGGCGCCTCCGTTTCTTTCTCCGTCCGCCGAGATAACGACGAAACCGGAAATTCGGGCCCGAAACTTTAATTGGCCCTTGGTTTCTCCCGCGGGCCCGACCGCGGGAGAAAGGAAGAGCCGTCGATCGGACGGGACTTTCGGAACTTAACCCCGGGAGAAGACGGTCTCCCGCCGCTTTCCTTTATTTCGGGCCGAGTCCGTCCGGCGCTTCCCAAATTTGCCAGCGTCTTCGCATCCTCCGACGCTCAGACTAAACAAACCGCCGGGCGACTCTCTTTCCTCCGTCCGCGCTCGGGTTCGGCGCCCGGGCCGGAAAGCGGGGGAGGTCGGTAAGAAGAGGGCTCTACGGGGATCCCGTCTTTGGCCGCGCGTCCTCCCCGGGCGGGAAAGGGCGACCGCCGGAGAACAGGTCGGAGGCCCGCCCCGAAAATTAGCGGGTCGACGGCGAGGAATTCCGCTCCGCCCGTCGTTACCGCGTCGTCGAACGGAGAATGCGGCGCCCCGCCCGTCCGGGCGGCGGGCGTCGTCCCGGCGCGCGCGCCAGACGGCCGGGTGGACCCGGGCTCATTCCCAGCGGCGGAAAGTCGGAACCGTACCCGACGGGCGGAAAATCGGCCCGAGCAGGGGGAAAACTCCGGAAGGGTCCGAGGGAAAAGGGAAAAAGGCGGAGGCGGCCGGCGTCTCGACCTCCGTTTAACCCGGGGCGGAGTCGTCTGAAATTCGGGGAGGCGCGCGGTCGACCTTAACGAGAGGCGAATTTCGGTCTCTTGTGGAAACGATGGGACGGGGGCGCCGTGGGGGGAAGCGTCTCGGGTTTTAACCCTTAGCCGAAACCGCGCGCCCAAGTAAATCCCGGAGACGCCGGTTTGGGGAATTCCCTACCGACTTTTTTCGGCCGAACGACGGGAAGATTCGTCTGGCCTTTAATCTTATTGTACTCCACGCGCCGCGTAATAAGATAAACGCCCGGGATATTAGCGCGCGCGACGGCGGTGGCCGGAAGAGGAAAACGTCCGGCCACTCGGGCGCCGGCGCGCGAATCGAAAAGAAAGGAATGACGCCGTCTTTTACCGTTTTCAGCCAAACCGGCCAAACTGGCGGGTCTGAAGGGAGTGCGAGTGGAGCCCGACCAGAGGATCCGCCTGCGATGTCGAGTGGAGGGTTTCCCCGTGCCCTGGGTGCGGTGGTACAGAGACGGACAGAGGATCGAAGCCTCGGACAGGATCAGGATCCGCAACAAAAGGTGAGTGCGGGCGGAGGGCGGCGGCGGAACGGAGTGTGACGGAAAGACTCTTTGCAGGAGAGACAGTCGACTGCTGGTCCGGAGAGCCTCGTCGGCCGACGGAGGGAGGTACGAGTGTCGAGCCGGGAACGTGCTGAGCGGGAGGACGGTGGCCCTGTCGGCCTGGGTGGCGGTGGCCCCCGCCGCCTCCGCAACGCGTGAGTCTCTCTCTCTCTCTTTCCCTCCTCCGCCCTCCGCCCCTCTTCTCACCGCCTTTCTTTTCAGAAGCCACCGCCCTGCCGTACGAGGGAGAGGAGTGTCAGAGGACCAACTACTGCCTCAACGGGGGAACCTGCATCTACTTCCGGTCCATCGGCGAACTCTCCTGTCAGTAAGTGCTGTTTTTTCTTCCCCTCCCGGCGGTTTTCCCGGCCCGACTCGGTCGTCCGTCCGGTAAGTACGGAGGGCGGGCGCCGACGGGGTCTTCTCCCGGAATGCCGGGGAAGTTTCTTCTCCGAGAAAACAACCGGAGGAAATTTCCTTTTCCGGTCGGATGGTGCCAGACGGACCGGGCGAAGGACGGTCGGCGCCCGCTCCGGACCCGGACCCGGAGTGGAAATTGGCCCGCTTCCAATCTGCCGGCGGCTCCGCCCGGAAAAGAGGAGCAGCGGGCGATTCTTTCCGGTCCTCGACGCTCCTTCGCCCAAATCTTTATTACCGCCGCTCAATTTCCTCTTTTTCCGGCAGGATGTTGCCAAGGCGTGGGAGGAAGGGGAGACCGAAAAGGGCCGCGGAGTTTCCCGGTCGAGTCGAGGCACCCCGGGGCGAAAGAGGCGCCGGGCGGGGGCGATGGACGGCCGTAGCGGTCCTTCGAAAAGAGGTGGGAGGCGACGGCGTCGACCTCCGACGGGCCCATCTGGTATCGGTTAGACGCGCGGCGCCGGAAGGACCCGCCCCCTCTGGGTAAACCGGATCCGGAAAAAGGGGGCGGACGGAGCGTAAGGGTTAGAAAGGGGTGGCCGGCAAAATCCCCTCCGAAGGATTTAAAACCCGTTTGTCGGCGCCACGGGGAAGAAGACGAAGAATAAGAAGTGTTGGCGAAGGGGAGGGGAGGGGAGGGTCGCTCTTCCTTCCGCGTAACGAAATACACCGACGATTAAACGTCGGTGTATTTCGCTTATTTCCTCTTGTTGTTTGGAGAAACTAAAATCGGGCCTTTCTTTCCGCAGCTGCGCCGACGGATACAAAGGGAAGAGGTGCGAGAGCAAAGACGTCTCGCCGGTGGCGGGTAAGTATTTGTTTTTGGTTCGCCCGGCGGGAGTCGCCCCGGCCACTCAACGCGCCACCTGTCTTTCAGCCGCGCCCAAGGTGTCGGTGGACCTGGACGAGACTACCAGAGTGCTGCAGACCTACTGGGGCAAATAGAAGCCGAGTACGTATGCTTCCCGCCGGAAACGCCGCCCGCTCCCACCGCTGCCACTAAATGCCCCAATTTTTCTCCCTTTCAGGTACTCTCGGACGGGAGGCGTCGGACGCGCCCGGACCTTCGGTAATCCTTTTCTTTTCTCGCCCGTTTATAAGACGCGGCCGGAGGGGGAGAAACGCTTCCGCCCCCGGCATTTTCGCGAGAAAGACTTTCCGGACGTCAACGGGCAATTACAGATTGGCTCGTCTTCTTTTCTAAATTGTTTGGCCACATTCCCGCGGCTGAAGGCGCGGCCTCCTCCTATTCCCGTACCGGGTAATCTCGTGGGTCTGGCGCGGTGAACAAACACCCGTCTTTCCCTTTGTCCGCGCCCGAACCGCCGGAAAAGAAGGCCAAATCCAGTCCCAGCCCGGAATTTTCCCGGTTTCCGGCCATTTTTCGGCCACTTTCGTCGGTCGAAAGGGGGAAGAATCGGCATCGGACTCCGGGAATTACGTACGTCACTGGAATGCCGGGCCCGAGACGGGGTGGAAATCTTTTGCCGGGTTATGGGAAAACGTGGGAGAAGCGTCCGGTAGTCGGAAGCCGAACGATTTGGGGGAAGGAATTTACCTTTGTGTTTTTCTTTCAGAGCGGAGAAAAGGGCGGCGGAGGAGTGTTCGGTCGTCGTTCCTTTCCGGACCCGTCTCGACCCGACCGGGTAATTTCTTGTCCGCCTCGGCCCAGCTGCCAAACTACCGGACTAACGGAATTTTCTTGCAGATGGCTCGACCTCCAGCAGCGGTCGCAAGACGCTGGCCCACTTTTGTACCATAGGTTCTCCGCGTTTAACTTATTCGGGAAGAACCGTCGTCGTTCCTTTTATTCTATTTATTGGAGACAAGTTGTTTCCGCGGTTTTTTGACGACTACAGCCGTTTGTAGGATGGGGGGTCTTCCCTCCGCCCGCGCGCATTTATATACACTTATGTTACCGTCACCTCAGCTAGTCACTGTTTTTCTACTTTTTCCTACGCCGGAGGACCGAAGACGGAAGACGACTCTTCTTTTAACGTCCAACAACGCGGGTCGATCGACTCGCTTCTCTTTGTACATTTTGTACATATTTGTGTAAAATTGCGGTTTTCCGACCAAGCAATAAACATCGGTCCGATTCTTTATTTCTCTTTTATCCAACGCTCGACACCAATCCGCACGCGCCGCTAAATACCGGAAGATGTCTGGGACCGAACCCTCGCCACTTCCTTCCTACGCGGGGGATAATCCGGAAGACGTCGAAGGTTCGGAGGGAAGGAGTCGGCGCGCGAAAGCGCCTCAGATGCCGAGGGGGAGGATGGAGAGAAAGAGGAGTAGAGGCCGGGGGACGACCAGTCCGGAAGAGCCGAAGAGTTTTTCGGTTCCGCAGGTGTAATACTCGAACACCGGATGGTTCTTCTTCTTCTTCTTCTTGCTCTTCTCGTACCAATAGACGGATGCGGACGGGCGGGAGGATTCTTTCTGGCAGCAGACGGTGCACACTTCCTTTCGGATGCCCACGCCCCTCTCCACGCACATCTCTCGACACCGGTCGGCGCATCTCCTGTCGAATCCCGCCAGCACTCCCATGATGGTGGTCAGCTCGGCCTGCAAAGAATTTCCCCTTTTAACTCGGGCGTGGCCGGCGGCGGCGGAGGGACGGGCGGATATTTACCATACAGTATTTGGCGCGACAAGTGGTCATCCTGTCCTTGGACCTCTGCGGAAGGAAGCAGTCGTGGGTGCCGTTGAATCTCTCCGCCGTCAGATCCAGGAAGCAGGTGTGACACTCGATCTTGGGGAACTTGTCGTTGCTCCGTCTGGAGTTTTGCGCTGCAATTGCCACAGGTTGGAAAAAAGGCCATCCGCACCCCGGTGGCGCCCGAAGGGTCACTTACCTCCACTGGCTCCGGCGGACAACCAGAGAAGGATCCGAACCGCGTCTAGAATCCGCTTCATCGCTCCCCGGGGACCCGATGCCGAATGAAGGCGCCGGGGGGGCGACCGGCGGCACTTTTAAGGATCGCGTGTCGGACGGACGGAGGCAGTTAAGAGCCAAATCGTGTAACGGGTAAATAGGTTCCGAGTAAAACAAATGGGTTTTCGATCGAAAGGCAAAAACCGCCGTTTATTGCGGGAAGTTCACAGTAGAGGGAGGACGGCCGACGGCAGCAGGAGGAGGAGGAGGAAGGAGGAAGGCGGTGGGGAGGCGGCGGCGGCCCGCCGGCCCAGTTTGTCGGTGCCGCAGGAGGCGTCGTCGGAACAGCAGAAGGTGCACACCTGTCGGGGGATGCCCAGAGCCCGGTCGAAGCAGGCTTCGGCGCAGTCGTCGGCGCACCGACGGTCGAATCCGGTCAGCACTCCCATGACTTTGGTCACCTCCGCCTGCGGAAGAGAGAGAGAGAGAGTGGATGGACCGGAAGCGGACGGCGGAGGCGGAGAGAACGAACTCACCTGGCAGAAGGCGGCCTTGGGACTGCATCTGGTCAGCGCGTCCTTCTTGGGGGCCTTTCTGTTGGACTCGGACGGAGGCATCAGGCAGCTGTCGTTGGCCGAGAAGGAGGTCCGGGTGAAGTCCACCGAACAGGCGTAGCACTCCAACCTCCGGGACAGAAGCACCGCCTGTCGGACTCTTCTGGACGGCAGCGAAGCTGAAAGACGGAGCGGGTGAGCGCGGACGGAATCCTCCGCCCCGCCGATGGCCGTTGCCGTCGGTATCCATGGAGACCGCGGCCAAAACAAACGGCGACGGCGGGGAAGACGACGGGAGGGGAGAGGAAGGACTACTCACGGGCCCGACAGCACGGGAGGAGGACCAGGGTCAGCAGGAAGGAAGCGGTCGCCACCGACATGGCCAGCGAGACGAAAGAAATGCGGGCTCGACCGGAGCCAACAACCAAGCGGTTGGGGTCCCACGGGGGAATAGCGCGGCGATTCCGCGAAACTGGGACCGGAGTCACGTAGCTCGATCGATCCCGCCGCCTCTTTTTCAATTAGGCCGTCTTTCCTCCCCTCTGTCCGCGCTTCCCCCGCGGCGGAGAGAAACAGACGCCGGCAAATAGGGGAAAGGCCGACGGGACTGGGACCTTGGCCGGTAAAGGCCCGGAAACGGCCGAGGACGGACTCCGTCGCGCTCTTCCGATCGATTTCGCCCGGGATAATCTTAATGGCATCCGGCCGCCAAGTTTCGAGCGCGAGAAGAGAATTACTTTTATTCCCGGATGGGAAGGGTCCGGCCTAACGGTCGTGGTTAAAGTATTAGGGATTTTAAAGCGGCCACTGTGGTAATATAAGGCCAGAGATTTCCGTCGGCGTTAAGTAAGGCGGTAACGGCGGCCTAAAAAGGCCCAATACGTACCGCACGGTAGGTCGGTTAATATCCGGCAAAGAGATAAAAACGAAGAAGCCCTCGACTTAACCCACGTCTGGCTCGTTAGCGTTTACGAAATTTTTAAAACTCGTCTGTAGCCTTAAAATGAAGTTTTTCGCTATTTCGCCATAATTTACAACATTTTTATAACACCATCCGATAACAGATGGCGCCGCATACCATTTGGTTTATAATTAAAAATATACCGTAAAAGAAATTGGATGAAAAGCGCCACGTTTCGAGCGGCCTTTTGCGGCTACGGATAAAATCCAACGGCGAATAAAAATATTGCGGGCATTCCTGTTAGCGGCCATTTCCTATTATCTCGGAAGGGGTGAAAATTAACAAACGAAATTGGCACGGCGGCGTTTGATTTAAACTCGTATCGAAATCCAGTCTCGTCCTTCTATAATAATAAAAATGTAGCCAACTTTTATAAAATCTCCTAACGCCGCGCGCAATTTTATTTATTTATTACCATTAACTTTATACCGTGTTAAAATCGCCCGTAATCGGTAGCCACCGGCGTCTACACTCCCACCCGGCGTTAGTCGTAAATCCTGCCGCTGCGGCAAACGGCGCCCGTAGCCGGAATTGGCTGAGTGGTATTTTCTGGCGGTAAATAGGGGCCGTCCGCGCCAGTCGGACGACGGGGGGACGGGGCGAGCTACGATGGACGTCCTCCCCGCGCCTCTTAATCGTTACGTCAAATTTCACCAAACACTAAATTTTATACACTTTGCGCATTTTATCATACCAGAAATTTTGAAATAAATATATTTCGTTTCTACTTACCGTATCTGTCAAAATATAAAGCCATAGAGGTTTTAAGGGGGGCCGACTTTTGTCGGACGTCCGAAGAGGGGAGGGAGTAACCCATCCCGGGAGAAAAAAAGGAGTAAAAATTTCCAGAAAACTCCCAAAGTAATTTACGGACAGCCACTTACAAATTACCAATGCTTTATTCGTATTTACTATTAGTTAAAACGAATGTAAAAATTCTGGACAGACATAATTTTCCACCAAAATAAATACGGCAGTGTTTAGAAGGGAATGCTCTTAACTCGTAAGATTATAAGGAGTGGCCAAGAAAATAAAACATAAAACGACTTAAAAGACGGTATTTTCTCGCTCTAAACACGTTCTAGTAGTGACGTAACGAATATTCGGTTACTATTCGGTATCGGGCCCAATACCCATTACCTAAAATCAGGAGTAAGAAATATCAAAAACGCAGTAAATTAATCATTTCGGTATTTAATGTTATCGGGTTATTGTTGTTTGTTTATATCTATTTACTAGCCGTTACCCGCGACTCGGCCCGCCAGGATTTCGCCACCAAACCCCATTTATATTCCGTATTCCGACAACCGTAGTAATTGTTAAATAACACCTACGCCGAGAATCGAACCAACTATTTTCGATTCGATCAATTTTCTGGAACGTTTACGATCGTTCTGTAATCGAAGCGATACGCGATAACAAATTCGAATTTAAAATGGTTCGAACATTTGCTTAAAAAGTCGAAATTTATAAAATTATTTATAACAATGTCCGAAATGTTATCGATTTAATACACCTAAGAACTCGACGAAGACTAAACGTTGTTGAAAACGAAAAATCACATGTAAAATAGTACGGTAGAAGCCGTTCTTCGGGTTAAGCCTTAATGTTCTCACACTTCCCCATGAGGAATTTCCAAAAATTCCTTCTTAGTGCGCGTTTTCCAGATGTACCCGAACTGCGTACCAAAATACACCTCTTTAGGTTCGGCGATTTGCTCTGGGCGATGATGAATCACTCGGTCGGGACAAGAAATTTTATATATTCAGATAACTTATAAGAATAAAAAAGAAAATACAGTAGATCCCCCTATAAAACCGTTTCCTATAGTTATGATTCATATAAAAATTGTGGAATTATCCGTAAACAACGGTAAAAATAACTCCTATAATACGTAAAACGTCATCGGGCAGCCGAACTACTTACCCGCCGTCGGTAGCGCCACGCTACGGACGTTTAGTCGGATAAATTGAGTTTAGTATCGTCTGTTCATATAATTATATATAAATTAGGTACTGTACATATATTTATATATTAATTATATATAAATTAGGTACTGTATATATAATTATATATTAACTTAATTTATTGTAACTTTATTATAATTAAATATATATTTTTCGCGGTCTAGCGTCACGCTACGGCGAGTTAGGCGACCTATCGTCTGTTTAGTACTGTAATTTTATACATTTCTTGTGAAAGAAACATTTCTTATTTAACGGCCATAAAAATTATTTATATTAATGACGTCTCCAAAGGTCAACGAAGTTTTCGCAGAAAAATAATATCAGAAATCGCGGCCGCAATTTGATGCGCTGTTCCGCAACGAAACTAAGCTTTAGCAACGAGCGTAGTCGAAGGGTACACACTCGGTAAGTAATCCTACAATTTTTTGTTTATAACGTAGTTTATACGGATTATTTTTAAAAAAATATACGTATTTTGGAAATGTTGAGTCGAATTAGTCTAGAATCGATTAATTTTATGAAAGAAAACCTTTCAAACAGCCGTAGTCCGTAAACTATGATTCCTACAAAATTGATTCATAAAGAACGGAACGTATCTACCGTCTTATAGGGGGATCTACTGTATTAGTCACACGTATTCACAATTTATAATTACAACGATCAGCACACGTACAGTACACACCTATTCGTTCGAGAATCGTCGCGCATCCCAGGGTGCGCCACGATTGCCTATCCTTCTTTTTAAGCGCTCGTCTTCGCTCTTCCCTTTCTCTTTCCTCTATCGCTCCAGTCCACTCGTGCCTACGCGTACATCGTAATACGCGCTCGCGATACTTTTCGACGTAGATTTCCCATTTTACAATTACGCGACTCATAGCCTGGCGATAACGGAAAAAAGAGACAGACAGGACGTCGGTATAAATCTCAGTTACGATTTCGCGCATTCGAGACAGCTCTGTAGCCCGAACGGTCCCGGGCTTTCGCCCGTGCACGCTAAGTGACTTTCGTTACAAGCGCAGGGCCGGATCATCGCATAGACATATGAGACAAATGTCTAGGGCCCGGTCAAACTGTCTATTTTGAAAAGATTTGTAAATAAGATAGTTTACTTCTCTGTTGGACAACTGTATATAATAAACAAAAATATACAGTATTGCTTTTTATATGGTTATAGTGAATTCTAAAATCTAAAGAAAATGTACGAGGGTTGTTCAAAAAGTTCCCGAACTTTTTGAATAGCGCGCCTCCAGTTGGTTATTTTTTAATTCGCTTGGAGGCGTTGTGTCCGCGGAAACCTCCCGAGTAACCTCCTTTAGCCCATTTGTTGATATCTTGTTTTGGTGATTAGTTACTGCCGTTTATGTGAAGGGGTGTTTGTGGGATTCGGCGAAAACTCGGATCCGCGGAAATCAGCTCTTTGAAAGAGCAGCGTTGTTCTGTGAAATTCTGTGTGAAACTCCGAAAATCCTTCACGGAAACTTCCCACGGGTGGGTGAAACAGCCCCCGCTGCAAAAAAGCTCGACAAGTTCGCTCAAATGTTAAGGTGATGTTGACTGTTTTTTCGATGCAAAGGGGGGTTGTGCATCACAAATACCTATCTACAGGCCAGACATTCAACACGGAGTAGTACTTGGTGTTATGAGACTCCTAAGAGACAGAATCAAGCGAAAACGGCCCGAACTTTGGAGGAGCGGCGAGTGGTTTTTTCATCACGACAACGCGGCGGCGCATTTGTCCCTCCGAATTCGTGAGTTTTTCGCCCCCCTACTCATCTGACTTGACACGAAGAGACTTTTTCCTGTTCTCCAACAAACTAAAAAACACGCTCAAAGGAAAAAGATTTGCCACCTTTCCAGAGATAGAAAAAACGACGGAGGAGCTTACGAGCATTCCGGAAAAAGCGATCCACGACTGTTTCAAAAAGTGGAAACACCGTTGAAATAAGTGTATACGTTGCGGAGGAGACTACTTTGAAGGGGACCCTGACAAATATGTGAAGTATGTGAAGTATTTTTTGTAATAAATAAAGTTCAGGAACTTTTTGAACAAACCCTCGTATTCTTATGTTTCTTCTAATTGAAAGTAAAAGAAAATTCCCAATAATTTAGAATTATTTTTATAGCGATAAGAATAATATTAACTATATGTATTCTTGAATCCTGTGAAATATTGTTAAATAATTTCACTTTTATTTTTTATAAAGCAGCTGCAGTGTCCGTATGAAATTTAATAGAAATAATAGTAACAAGATTTATTAATTGAAAGAGCCGGGAGGGTACCCGGAAGAAGAAAATGTCTAGGGCCCCAAAGTGGATTAATCCGGCCCTGTACAAGCATTAAACTTTCGAAGTCTATGACAACAATTGTTTGGCATCGACGGCCGCGAATTTCGCGCCAATAAGCTGCTTCGACTCGTTCGATTAAGTTATCGACTCAATTTCATATTTATTTTCACATTTTCACTTCTCTGTTCTTTTTCCGGTGTAGGTCATTTCATTGTTATCCACATTTGTCATCGTCATTTATCGCATACCGCCACGACGCTCGTCTGTCCGCTACAACTGTCGAGAATTAACGCGATTGGCCAAGCTAGTGACAATAGGCCAATAGAGAGCGGGACCCTTGCCATAATGCAATTTGCGCGCCAATTTTCGTACGTGCGTTAATCGAGCCGAATAATTTGGCCGAATGTACTATTCATCGCAACACTAGTTTCTACATATGTTTTCTGGCTACGAACTTCTTCAATTCCAAAGTTATGTCAGAACCGTATACGAGAAATCATAACACAGTTAAACTTCCATTTAACGGGCATTTTTACAATCCCCACGCCCTTCGATAGGACACCCATTATATTTACTTACAAATAACGGACATCGGTCCGTAACTCGACTAAAAAGGTCGCGCCTTCGATATTCCGAAAGAATTAATTACGTACGAGATATTTTAAAACTAAAAGAATCGCTTCGAATGCTCTTTGGGAGGACGAATTTCGACCGTAGGCGCGAAACGAAGACGGCGAAAACGGGAACGGGGAGGAGGACGGGTGGTAAAATGCCGACGCTAATCCGGTTAAGTCGTCGATGGTCACTTACGCCCGTACGTACGAACGTTATTAAACTTCCGTCTCATCGTCGGAATTAAGCTTACGGTACGAACTTTTCCCGAATTATTCAATCATTCGACGGGAACCGTAGTACGGTGGTAACGGGAAAAGAAACTTAAACGCCGTTTACAACAGCGTTTAGGGGAAAGTAGGGTAATAGGCTAAACGGTTCAGAATTTTCAATCCCAATAAATGCTCGCATCTAGCGGCTGCAAAGGCAATTTCGAATTCTGAAT
Source organism: Centruroides sculpturatus (assembly GCF_000671375.1). NCBI lineage: Eukaryota > Metazoa > Arthropoda > Arachnida > Scorpiones > Buthidae > Centruroides > Centruroides sculpturatus. The sequence goes on from NW_019385362.1 coordinate 253,741, forward strand.
ATGGCGGCTGTTCTACGCACCAGCTCGATTGTGCGAAGAAAAAACAGTTTTGTGCATATGTCTTCTAATCGAACACTATCATTTGTTCGACTGTATCAGTGGTGCGCCGTGACATTTGACGATAGGGAAGCCGTGTTCGTGTAAGAAGCCGACTTCCAGGGCCAATCGGTTAATTGCGCGTCAGCGATGGTCTAGGGTCGATTCGGAACCCAACCGGCCCGAAACAGAAGCGCAATGCTCACGAAACTTTAAGGATTTGACGGAACATAGTTAAGAGGTCTAAAGACCTATAACTCGGCTAAACGCCGGGAGCAGTGGCGTACCGTGGATGTCAGCCGCCCGGGGAGGAGGAAAATTTCGGCTTCCCCTTATTTACGTATTTCAATTTAAAAGACCAAAATTCAGTTTTGTCACGGAACAAGCAGTGAAAAGTTCGTGGTAGTGCAGCGACCTGTTTAAAATAGATCTATTGGATATTAGTGGTGTATATGAACGCGAATGAACCGTACAAGCAAAAAAAAAGGTCAACAGGTTTCGCAGGGTTTCCTCGGATGAAACAATTACTACTTCACCCGGACGGCGAGCCGATTCCCGGACGATAGCACTATCTTAGGCGCGATGCCAGTATAAATTAGGATGTTTCAAATTTTTACAAGATATTATTATTATTTATTGTGAAATTTTGCCGCCCCTGCCGCCCCCACTACGGTACGCCACTGGCCGGGAGGGCCACTTTTGGGAGGGGGTCCCGCTGTCCGAAGAGTCCAGCGTCACTCGGTTCTCGGTCGAGTGTGTACGAACAGTTTAAAGCTGCGAAAACTACGTAAGGGTTAGAGGGTTGGACTCGAGAGCGAGAAAGGCGAGGAATATCCATCCCCATTGGGTTTGTACTGCAAGAGTCGAAGCTGCCTCCGAGTCACCTCAGCGATTACTTACCGGGTGCCCGACAAACCGATGATTAAAATACAGTCTCTTAGTACTCCGTAGTGCCATTTGACGGGGCAGAGGCTATTTAGACTTTGTAATACGAGATAGGGTCCATTGGTATTCGTTTGTTCGATAAGCCAGTAAAAACCGCAGACTTCTCTAATGGAATATCTCACGCACTTAACAATTAAGCCAGTTCCATATAATCGCGTCAAATTTTCGTGGATGTCGAGCCTAACGAAAATTTTTATAATAATAATCGTGGCTATTGTATCGTTAAAAAGTATTTCTTTACTTTTTACAAACAAAATAAATTTATTCAAAATACAAAAACAAAAAATTATACTTTACAAGTTAATCTAATATCAAAAACGTTCGATTCGGCACTACGCGGTCCGTCGATCCCGTGTAAGTAATGGTCGTCGCGTTTATCTCCCTTCGCTCCGGGGATTCCCATGCCGGGTCGTCGTTTGGGAAGAACACACTCGCCAACGTGTTTACCGTCTTTTCAATCCCTTCCGTATAATCGTCGTTCTCTTTTAACGCCGTTAGATATGGCGGCAGCTTGTTTCCTCGCGCCAGCTTCGTATAGGTCCGTGGTTCCCAATTAGTGGTAGGCCAAATTGCGCCAAGGGGTACGCGCGTCAATCTAAAATCGGTCGATTTAAAATTTAAATGCGCGAGACGAAGCCATCAAAAAATAACGGATGGACCATCAAAAATTCGGCAATTTACAACGCGATGTGCGATGCACAAATTCGTTTATAACTAAAAATATTGTGGAAATTTCATCTAAAAATGCATTTGTGACAATACCTAAATGAAATTCTTAGGCGAGAAACAAAAATTGTACAATTAACGCAATTTGTTTTGGCGAAATTAATTTTGAAAATTTTTGTCGCCGTTGCCAATAACTCCAGCGACCACCTTCCCATCTCCGACCGAGAGGAATTAATAGACATTTCGCGCAACAGCGGACTCGAGCGATCGCCCAGTAATTTTTGGGTCGACCTAAAAGACATTTATCGTGTCGGCAATAAAATATTTACTACCGTTTCGCGCGACGTACCTCCGGATTTTCGTCCGTGACAAACACGAAAACTAAACATCGTCACCGACTTCGACTCGAAGATGACTCGAGACCGAAGCTGACCCAAAACCCACCAGATTTTACGCCAATTTGAGCTCTTTCTTGAAGTGGTACGCGGGAAAAGTAATTGAGAACTCCGTGGCTTACTACAGCCTCGAGTACAGAACTCTTTCCGGGACTCCAGTTTATTATCTTTAATATATGGAGTGATGTGGAAATTTGGAAAATGCGGAAAAATTTGATTTTGAAAACTAAATTGAAAAATACAAATGGAAAGTTTTGCCGCATTTAAGAAATTTCCCATAATTCGTGGAAATGGCCGTCCATTTCGCGTAAAGAGGGCAGCGAGCGTAGCCGAACGGAGCGCCGGCCTTACCGTCAAAATACGCGTAAAAGTCGTAGCGATAATATCGATGTATCGCTTAGTGCCAGCGAGTTGGCGACGGCTCGGTAGTTTATCTTTAAAGAATACCACCGCGTTAGTCGAATTTCTGGCGGCAAAAGTATTTAAACGCGATACCGGAATAAGAAAAGAAAATGTGTTAGTTTTGTTTCCAACGTGACAAGTAGTAAAATGTATATTTAAGCGTTAATCTTCGCTGTTACTTTTTGCCCCAGCAACCCGCTAGTATTTCATATATTAGAATAATTTATTGTCATCTGGAAATTGGTTCCGCGCATTCGACCCCCGTGCACATCCGACGTAAGACGGAAAACGTAGGACCGACCGACCACGCGGTAAACTTAAAATAATCGGAAGAAAGAGTGCCGGTAAAGGAAGCGGTAGAAACTATAGAATTTCGATAGGTAATAGGATACGTCGGTAAAGAAATGAGTTTTAACAATTTGTTAACGACAAACGGTACACTCCGTTCTGGTCAGTTGCGTTAAAACAAAGTTCTCGTTACTCAAAACCAGCCACGCATCGGCGACCTTTCCCTGCCCCGTGTCCATACGCGAAAACTACCGGCCGTACTTTAGCGGTATCGGGACGTCCCCGTCGATTAACGAGTGGCACTCGGGTTCCGTTCTCCCACCGAGCAACGTTACGCGCGAGAATACTAATTATTATAATACCGGACTTAATACCCGCGACGTGGAGATGGCGGTTAACATTGGCCGGGAAGAAAGATTTCGGTAGGCCATTCGGACGGAATGGCCTACCCAACAATAAAGAACTGCTTCCGCGCCTTTTCCCCACCGTCGGAAACGACAACGGGAGGGAGGATTAGGCAAAGTGGTCCGGGCCGGTACACACCCCTTCGCCTAATCCTCCCTCCAATAAAATAACGGGGCGGATAATTACGTACGCATTAGAAGTTATAAAGGATCCCGACCACGGCCGGCAATTCGGCCTCCGAAAAATTTAATTCCACCGCCAGACTTTTATTTTTTGGCCGGGTGGAACGGAGAACTCCGAGTTTTTCGTTTCCGGCGGCCGTTCGACGGGACCCAATCCGGTACGTACTCCTCGTTCCACCCGGAATTTAAACCCGCGCCGTATTTTACATCCGGTCGGACCGACTTTCCGCACGTTAAAGTAACAGAAAAAGGATAGAATCCGCGGTTTATTCCTTGGGCGAGATAGGAACGGCGCGGGCCCACGAGACGGAAGTGGTAAATTTTCGTGGGGTAAGGGTGGTGTCGTTTAAGACGACTCCCGCCCAATTAGCATCCGAAAAAAACAAAACCGTAAGCTTCCGACGTCCCCCTCGGCGTTTTCTTCTTTTTTAAAGGACGAGGGGATCGCCGGAGCCTCCATCCGGGACGAGAAGCGGGCGGCGAAAGGAGAGAGCCTTTGGTACCTTCGGTAATTACAAAATTCGTTTATTTATCTATTAAAATATTGGCCGATGGGACCACAAGACGCCCGTCTAAAGGCGCCGTTAGAAAATCAAAAAGGAGGATTAAACGCCCGGACGACCGGGCCACGCGCTTTAAGTAGTCTTCTGTCAATTCTTCCAGACTTTTCTTCGGCAGAAATCTTCCGCCTGTCGGACAAAAACAAACCAATGAACGAAACGAAGGAGCTTGGGAGGGAAGAAAGATCGGCGACACTCACCTGGCAGGCGGCGGCGTGCGCCCGGCTCTTGCACCAGTAGTCTGGGCCGAATGTGCACTTCTCGGCTCCCAACAGACGGGCCGCCCCCGGTGCCCGGGGACAAAGTTCGACGGACTGAAAGAAGCGGAAGGGTCAAACCCGGCGGAACAGAGACGAGAGAAGGAAGGACACACCGCACTCACCTGACACACCCGTCGGCCGTCGGCCAGGGTGCCGATGGTCTTCAGGATAGTGGGTCCGTACAGCTCCACGATGGACACGCACTGAAAGAACGGAAAAGGACGGATCGAACCCGGAGCGAAAGGAAGCCTCCTTCCGCCGGATGTGGCGGAGTCGGCCCCTTCCGCATTTCGTCGACCTCCGGGAGGCCCGAATTCCGGCCCATTCCCCCTCGGCCGCCGCGCTTCTTCCGGGCTCGGTCGTCGTCCGGGTATTACGCAAATCCTTGGTTAACCGCCGGCGGAGGGCCTCCGTTCCTAGGAAATTAACCGCGCTTTCCGTCCGTAAGCGGTACCCGTCGGACCTCTTCCCCCTCCTCTCGGGTCGACTCCCGCTTTTCGAGAGGGGTGGCCCGACACTCGGCCCGGATACCGAGGGGCGAAGCGGTTATTAAACGTACGTACCTCTTGTCGGGAAGAAGCGGGTAGAAGCCGACAGACTCGACTGGCCAAGTCGGTGATCTCCCGATCCACTTGGTTGTCTTCCAACAACCCGTCCAGGTAATCGACGACGGCTCGGCACACGTCGCAGGTATTCAGTTCCGTCTTAGCCTCCCGTCCGACTGAAAGAATAACCGTTTAATTATTGTTTTTAAAGGTGAAAATCGCGGCGGAAAGAAGGGAAAGCGGTCTCACCCGACTGGCACAGTTTGAACAGGGGGCAGACCACGCTGGGATCGATCTCTTGGGCCAAGAGAACCACTATGGCGTCGCCGTATTCGTCCACGAAGGCGCGGCATTCGGAAGATAAACTCTCGGGCAGGTAAGAGCAGACTTTCTCCACCAGGTCCTTAATTTCTCGCTGAAAAAAACAATTTGGCCGTTGTCTACAAATTATACGAACGAAACGCCGCGACCAAAATCCCAATATTAGAATTTTTGCCGTACAAGAGAAAATCGTCCGAAGTTATCGAAGGTTTGGGCACTCCTCGCGTATTATTTCAATTGTTTTCGAAAGGTCTCCGTAACTCGTAAAATTTAATGCCCGGACGGGTGCCGTTACCCACCCGGCCGCACTGGCAACGGGCACGAATAAAGGCTCTCACCGCCCGGTAGACGGAAAGGAATAAACCAAATTACGCGACTCGAAAACATTTGACCGATTCGGATATTGTTCAGAAGGGAAATTTTCCCAAGTTCTCGGTTTGCGAGCAGCGTAGGCCTTCGCTAATATCCTTATTCAAAAATGTCTAAAATATCGAGCCGATTATAATATCTCTGATAACGAAAACTTCTCTAAAACGGATTTCCTTGCAGTGATGCAGCATCAGCCGGATTGCCTATTTAATTAACCATTTGTACACACAACCCCGTACTGTACTTGTCTACCGTTCGGAAAATACGAAAATTAACACCGACTTTTAGTATTATTTTAAATAAATGTTTAAAAATTGTTGTTTTAGTATTTTGAAAATAAGAGTGTCTAAAACGGATTAAACAGGAAAGTTACTTGTAATTATTGTGATTCTTACAAATGAAAACTGTTTACTGCGCTATAAAAACCGAAACGAAGTGACTTTACCTCGGTAGAATTTGACACGAGTTGTCCTTGCAAGAAGTGCAAGAAGTACTGGCAAAGGGTGCATTCCAAATTCTCGGCTAGAAACGAAACAAAAGTTTTATTTATTCATTCCATTCCGAGTAATCGACACGGCGTACGATTTAATACTTACAAGGACAAATGTTCAGAAGCGAGCAGATCATTCTTGGTTTAATATTTTGAACTAAAAGCGTGACGATGGTTTCGGTATATTTATCGATAAATTCTTGACATTTTTTGGCGTAACTTGCGGGTAATAGCGAACATACAGTGTCCAAAGCGGCCCTGATTTCGTCCTATTTATACAAAAATTTCATTTATCGAAAATCTAGACCGGAGGTCGGCAACCTACGGCACTCTGATTAAATAGGAATGTAGTAAAAATTACATTTTAATTATTAATCACAGGTTTAAATGCGAGTGATAGTTCAGCCAAGGCCGCGGTACATTAAAAAACGATTCTCTCGTTTGTATATTTCTATTACAGCGCACGCATTTAAGCTCCGTGTCGCCGTCTACGTGTTACGGGAGCGCTTCACCCGCCAGAACATAATTCAATTAACAACTTGGCTTCAAAAGTATACATTTTTCAAGTTCGTTATAACCGGACTAATTTTGATAATATATATAATAAACTTGTAGAATCGCGTCGGCACTCGGAATAACGCAATAACTTACGTTCGGAGCAACACCGATAAAGGTGCGAGACCCCTACTCTAGAATATTTGCTTAATTAAAAAATTGTAATTAATATTACCGCCAGACAATAGCCTAATCCCTTTCACCCCAAGACCAAACTGCGCAATTCGAAAGATGTCTAATTACAGTACGTAGAGAGAAAGATGGAATTGGACCGCGAAACTCATTCTTTATAGCGAAATTCGATACTCGATCGACCCTTTTTAAATACGATAAGAGATTGCAACGAGCCGTTGGAACTCGGTTTTTGCGTTAGCCAAAATCGAGAGTCAGAGCGTTGTATTAAAATATGGGACTTTTGAATCCAAACCGAACGTCATTCGGAATGTAATATCCGACGTAACCGACAGAAAAGAGCCAAAAGTGGTAAAGCTATTCCAATAATAATTGGAGCTCTCGGTATCGGCGTAGCATCGAATTAGGTTATGAATTTTTCGCGGCAAAACCGAGCCAAAGTGATCTATTAGCAATGGCTCTGGGTGAGCCCAGAATAAATTCTACTTAGTGTTTGATCTGGAAAGAAATGGCGAAGTTCTTAACTATTTCTGAAAATATCAATAATACCGCTTAGGTGGAGAAAACACACACTATAAACGTGTCTCTGGTCATCTTGGTTTTATAAATTGGTAGATTCTAGACAACGATTAAACATTCTTACAACACGTTGCTAATGTGTGGGAAAAACTGAACCTAACATAATGTCTGGCTAAAATGTAAGATTTCTTTTCAATTTTTCACTCCGTCTAATAAATTATTTTAAAAAGCTTTCGTTTCGTCAATACTTTCTTGCCGACAAAATTACAAGCAAATCGATCACTTTTTTGTATTTTATTTTCATCGGTCTCAATTTTAGAAATTGCATTAAAATTTTAGCCTATGGCAATTGTGTATAATATTTGTTAGTTGCGAAATGAAGAATTTAAAATTGTAATATTTTAGACGCCCTGTAAAAGCTGCAGAAATGATAGCCATACAAAAAACGAAAGTATTGCTGGGAGGTCTGAAATTTATGTAAAATTAGCGAAACATCAGTAACTGTTAGAACAATGATGAGCTAGTCCTTTAACTTAGACGAGAATGAAGTTTAATTCTAAGACTATACACGCAGTCGTACACACATCCAGAACTTGGAAGGTCTCTTGTTTCCAGCCATCTTACACGGGTGTTGCTAATTCGTAGACAATTTCCTATATCGACACGCGCTTTAGTTTCCTATAATTCATTTTCCCTAACAGTAACAAATATACATTTGTATATAACAGGCTTGGCCAAATTATAACGAGGTATGATTGACTTTCGCCAGTCAGAAGTATCACTATTTCTTAGACATATTGAAAAAAAACAATGTTATTTTTTTTAATATAAGCTTATTAACCCAACGTTATAAAATTATGCCGAAAAACACTTATTGCTTGGTAGTTGACATTCTACGTTACCTTCTTTTGGTAAAAATACAAAGGCATAAAAACTAAACTGCTACAATTATTATAATATAAAAAGAATATTTCTGAACTTAGAAATTTTTTAAAAAATATATATCAAACGGACAATACATAAAAAGTGTTCTCAAACTTCGTCCCTTTCACACGGTAGTAATTAAGTTTGGTGGAGGAGAGGCTACTCTTCCGCCTCAATATGTAAAATGTTAAAATCATCCCTCCGGTGACGGGACAATCAGTTAAAAACTATACATTTGATCAAAAAGGTTGCCCGGACAATAAGTAAGAAAGGTTGACTCCACGGCGACACCTAATTCCTAATGCGCGCGAAAGGGACAAAATTTGAGAACACTTTTAATATATTATCTGAATTTTTTTGAAACTTTGTTAGTTCAAACTTATTGTGGTGACAATTTCTTTTGAAATCATAGAATATTTCTATTCGGCTTCAAATCCATAAGTTCGGACACACTCATTTTGCACAAACCGTTTAAAGTGCATTGACGCGATTTCTACAATAACGGATCGTTGACACAAAAAACGCGTCGTTACCTGGTTTGGTCTTTTCGTTGCGTTAGTCGAAAACGGACGATCGCTCGTTATCTCGTACGGCGTGGCAATAACAAACCGTAGCGACGGTCAAAAGATTTCAAAATGGAAATATAAAATTTACGTTTGTTTTTTCATAAAAAATACAAATATTTTTCTCATTTTACCCAGCCTCATTATCTACCATCGATCCAAATTTACGCTACTATCATACAACCGATTGTGATTTATTGACTGGTTGGCCACGACTGGTACAAGTGCTAATATTTTTACATAATAATATACTGTATATACCCTTACTTTCCTGGCTCTTATACCTAACAGGATAAGTATGGAGATTGGTCAAAAAAACTGATCTCCAAGAATTTTATATTTTTGACTCTGACCTAACATTGTCAAGAAATGCCAAGAAAAAATCCAGGTTTTTCTTGCGTATATATGGGCATTACTGCGTGCATACGATACGATTTTCTTCACCCACTTTGAAGCTTAATAAGGCAACGCGCATTTATTGTGACGACAGAGATGGGGAGGGGAGGTCGGCGTGTTTGCCAACACAATAATTGACAACAAAATATTCCAAAATAAACGAATCGACATTTATCGTACATATAATTGCACAAATGGGGAGGGGAGGCAGTGGTGATGCCAAATTTTATACAGAAGGGGTTGGGAGTAAAAAATGAAGCAAAATCTTTTGTCGCAATTTGTGCGTGTCATCTAACTCCTGCGCGTTTTGTTGAAAATTTCTGAAACGTTGTGGGAGGTTTGTGTATTAGGATATTGTCGCTATTAAATTTTTGTGGTTCCCGGACGAGGAGTGGTAAAATGGAGGGGGACGCGTGTCGTATCGAGTAGAGTTGGGTCTAACGAAGTTTTACTAGTTATTAGCATTTATGATTTTTTTATAAAACTCATTCGTAACAGATGACGACACAGTTTTAAATGTTGTTGAAGGAAAAAGTTAAGCAATCAGTTGCTAAATTTTTAAATATTTGAACTTAACATAAGATATATGCATATAATAATTTAATTTTTGGAATAGTTCAATTAAATAAATTGTAAAAATTCCTTCAGAAAAATGTTTTATGTAAAATTTTAGCATTATAAATTATATTAAAATTTAATATTAGTCTATCTTACCTCTGTACTTTTATCTTTTAATTTAGTTTCCAAAGCTTCCATTATATCTTTACATAAGGTACATTCTATATTTGTATCTTCAACATTCTGAAGACTCTCATTTTCTATAATTTACATAAATTGAAAAAAAAGGTTAACATATATTTATTTTAGTATGTCTTTACACGCTAAAATTAATTATTATGTCTAATTATTTAAAAAATAAATATTAAAAATTTATTCAATTTCAATTATATAATTTATAGAAAAATTAGCTTTAACTTCTTTGGTTTGTTGAATTACTTTCTGAAAGTTATGTATTTCTGATAAAAAAAAAAATTCACATAAGAAAGATTTCGATACGTCTTAACCCGTCGGAGTAGCTTTCGTAATATAAAATGCAAAAAAGAAGGAACTCTTCCTTACTATTAATTATTTTTATGTCACCCCAAATCCAGGAATGTCGCTCATTTCGTCAAATCATCGTATCGAGTGTATTTCATAAATTAGGCTAATTTTGAATTACCCGTTTTGTCAGATTGCAACTTTATATTTTCAAATTAAATATCAACGTTTGTTTCACTGGCTGAATTATGTCTTTAAAAATGTTAGGCAAAGATTTTGGTATTGTCTTCTTACTCGAAAATTACTTAATATTTTGTACATTCTAATGATGTTTATTACATAAATGTTACGCTTAAGCCCTAATCTAGTATTCGCTGTATGTAGAAAATACGTAAGAACTCGCAACAAATCTTCAAAATTAAATACAGTAGAACCTCCATTATCCGGATTAATTGGGGATGAAGGTAGTCCGGATAAGGAAAAATCCGGATAATCGAAAATCCGGATAATGGAAGTCCGGATAATGGAGGTTCTACTGTATTACAAAATAATAATAAATGAAAACGAAACAAAACTAAAGCTGATCGCGTAATCCCAACCGATTATGGTGTGCGGATAAAGAAAACAAACGTTTTCCAACTCCTTCCGAGTGTCAACACAGTTTAGCCGTTCGTCCAGTCCCTGTAGGGTGACTCTTTGCGCCATGTGGTTTTAATTTTTCAAACTTATATTCGAATGCTCGTTCAAATTTTATTCCAAAAGCTGTTACGAAGAACCATCGGGGAATTGTTACAAAACCCGACGAAGAACTCCGAAAGAGTTCAAAAACATTTGTTTTTGTCTTCTTTGTCCGCACACTGTGATCTGTCCGGAATACGCGATTAACTGCATCAGTGTGGCCAGTGGTCGTTTAAAACAAAAGTTCTCTAAAATACATACAAAGTAAGGACAAATTTACTGCAACAATGCGCAAATATCACTCCGCAAAGTGACAATTTGGTAAATTTGGAAGAATACTGCCAAAATTCCCTAAATCCGACGTCGACTATACTGTATTTCACAAATTATGCAAATTTTTGCCCTTTTACAAAATGAGCAATATTTCCAAAATATTGCTCATTTTTTGAAACGGGCAAAAATTTAATAACGTAAAAATCGGTAAACATGGCGATTTATAAATGCTGAAAATAATCTAATCTAAAGCGAGGGAACAAACGTGAACAAATACTTAAATTTTTAACTTAAATACAATTTAAATACTTAACAAAGATAAAGATACTTTGCTTCCGTTTTCCATCCGTCGTTCGCTCCAGTAGACAATCCACAACTTCCCGAGCACGGAGGCGACCTTGCTTGTGAAATTGTGCATTGTCTACTGAGCGAATGGAAGCGAAATATCTTTATCTTTGTTAAACGTCGCAACTTTACATTTATTTACACAATTAAGTGTAATGAAATTAAATGTATTACCGTCGGACATGTTTTTATATTTTTTATTTTACTTAAAGTTTTGTTTGTTCAATATTTCTATTTGCAATGAACGATAGTTTTACTAAAACGTAACACGTTTTAGTAAAACTTAATTCTTTAGTACTAAAAAATTAAACGAGTATCGAACGTGTTACGTTTTAGTAACTTTAGATCTGGCAACACTAGACATTTGTTGAGTTCTCACCGTTACTACCAATTTTTAGTTGACTTTGATGCGCGAATGGCAGCATTAATTGGCTGTTGGAATTGCCAATTTTCTCTCCCAATAAGTGATCCAAAAGTTATTAAATTTTGATACAACAGTTTTTGATACAATGGAAACGGGGGACCTTAAAACTGAAAACAAAAGCCGCAGTCGCTAAGTCTCTAAGTTCAAAAAATGAATCGCCTCACCTGCGAATGACTCGCTTTGATTTAGAGAAAATCGATGCAGATAATACACCGAATGTCCATATATATATATATATATATATATATATATATTTCAAACTTATTTCATTAGTAAAAGTGCATAGTTGCAAAATAATTCATTTTTATTGTTTAGGCTACAAAAAGTTCAAATCCGCTACTTTTGGAGCACAACTTTTTAACCATCAGATCTGGCAACGCTATCTCCACAGCCACAAGTATACAGTATTGCTATTGAATGCGTAATAACTTATCCTTTACAGTTAGTAACTAAGAATTTATAGTTTATGTATTTAGATTGAAACAGCAACCATTATTTATGTAAAGCTGTGTATATCTTCACACACGCAGTATACTATGTATGGATGCACGCTTAAGTATGTACTATATGGGTGTAAATACAATTTATAAAATCTTCTGATAAAGACTTCAAATTTTTTTTTTGTAATTTCAGTCTTCTAATATTTACTACTAAAAACAAAAGTACAGTAATATAATTTTAAGTTTATATGACGAAGATTCAGAGGCTTAGTGGTAGTCTAAACTAGTGGTTTAGAATGAGGCCTTGAAACATTTCAGGAAGGCCACAGCCACAGGAACTGCCAGTGGGCCACCAAAACAATAGTGGATCATACTAATTAGCAAATGTATTTTCTATTTTGTACACATTAATTCTAAATGTCACATTACAGAAATACTAATTAAAAATTCAATAACAAGGATAACAGAAATAAAATGGCTTATTAGTCATTTCTAGATCTCTAAGACCTATTAGAAAAAGAAGTCTCAGAATGGGTGATAGAACTTTTAAATATGGCTAATGAGGATTTCTGACTACAAGAATGTCTTGTGGATCTGCGGAGCAATTCTGCACTTCCAGCATGACTCAGAAACAACATCAATTTTAGGAACAATGCAGAAATTGGAAGTAAATTTTGACTTTTTGTCGCGTCCCAAAGCTAAGTTTCTCCAGTTTTTCAAGGTCTAATTAGATTTTAGTAGATTCACTCACCGACGTAGAAAGCTCAAAACAGACTGGATGTTAAGAATGGGAGATTATTATGTTTAATGAATTTCCAGCCAAGTGTGAGGTTAGCCCAGTTGGATGGAAAGTGTCAGGACAATCGAGCGGTCAATACTGTCGTGTGGGAGTGGAAAGACTCACGGAGACAGGTTTACCATTTAAAACTGTTTAATAAAATCGAAATTTCTTACAATATTTTCTTGAACAAAGGAGTATCACGGCACAAAACGCGAGGATTAAGTACAAATAAAGTTTGAATGTTCGAGTTTTCTTTTCCTATGGTTCGGCGAGGGTGGCGATACAATCGTAGACTCCGGGGCGTGTGGTAAGACTTTGGGCGGTTCTCCTCGTCATAAATTATTAAATATTTAACATTTAGGGAAAAAAAAACTTATCAAATAATGAACTATTAATACAGAATAATCGACGTTATTTTAATGTTAATACTATATGCAAGTATCAATATTTATGATTTTCATTCTTAAGACTAAAAAAAATCTCTCTCAAAATCAAAAACTTTATATATGGGGGGAAAATTTAGTAACTGCTTATTATTCCATTTATAATAAAATAATTAGTAATTAAAAATATTGCTGTTATTAAATTTCTTTCGTCACTTGAATAATAATAACTTTTAAAATAATTTTATTGCTTGGGAAGAGGATACTCCGCAAAATCTCCATTTCCTAATGGAATTCACTTCTGATGACTTGGAAGTAATAATTTCTGCATTTAAGAGATTTGGGACTCAAAATATATCAAAATGCCATCAGTTTTATCAATAGCAACTGATGGTTGGCACTTTCCCCACTGACTGAGCTCGTATACTGCGGCAATTTATAACTTCTACCACGGACACAATAATATCAGACTAACGCTGTCTTTTTGCAATTATCTAAAACAATAGAATTAATTTTTCCTTGTACTGTTCCCAAACAATCACGGCATTTGTAAACAATAACAGATTGATTCGTCTCTGTACGACATCGCATGTTTATTATTAGGATACAAAAATCAAAAATAAAGACAAAATACGAATTTTTATGACGACAGTTTTAAAAAAGTTTTCAATAATAATCTTAGCAAAATATAAAATAAAATCAACGTCTTGATTTATAAAAATTGCAAAACATCGATCAAAAGATCAAATTATGAAAATGGGTCATTAGAAAAGACACTGGAATTTTGCAGAAAGTTTTGACATTGAATTCAGGAAATGGAAAGGACTTTTTCAGAGGACAATTTTTTAATAGGTTTAATATTTTGCTTTTAAGTGACAACTATGTATTAAGGCAAAAATTTAAATCGAAAAGGCAAATATCCAATTTGCTAACATTTATACTAAGAAAAGAACAAATGCATTATGCTTAGATTTTTTAGTTAAATTTTAGTTTATATAATTATTTAATAGATAATTTCAAGTTAAGAAAACACACACATTTAAATGCTAATAAAACAAAACAACCTTAACATGGGAGAAACATTTAAAACAAGGATTTTTCCCCTTTGTTAACAAAATTTAGTTAAATACGTAAAAAAAAACACGAGGTTGGCACAAGTTTTCATATTAAATTCATGCCGACTATTTCAAAAATTTATAAGACTACTTAGAATTATCATTTTAAAAAAAGGGATTCCAGATCACTTTATACATTCAGACTTATTCTTATGTTAAGCATTTTTCTTATTGTAATTTCAAAAAGTCTCTACAGTATGTGAAAATTCCTTTTCTATCAGCTTTATTCATTTTAAGTAAAGAATCCAAAACTACTAAATATTCTAAAAGACATTGATTAAATACAGTAGAACCTCGATTATCCGGACTAATTGGGGATGAAAATAGTCCGGATAAGGAAAAATCCGGATAATCGAAACAAATACTTTGTCTTTTAATGATAATACAACACGTTTTCTTTTCGATTACATATCGGTAATATTAAAAGTAAATACAGTACAGTATTTAAATCATTTTCAAGAAACAAACGTTCGTATTGAATTCGGACTACTACTGACCAGCGTTAACAGACTACCTATTGTTTAAAAGGCCCTCTGGTGGCGCAAGAAGACGGACTTTATGAAATAAAAAGCAGTTGAAACTGCATTTTTATGAATAAAAATTTGACAAACTATTTATCGTTTTATGACGAGTAAAATTTTTTCGTCTCGTTCACGGCTTTTAAGTAATGCATAAACATTCGAGGCGCGAGGCCCTTCGGACTGCGAGGCATAGGCGGTGGCCACGTCGTCCATGCCTTACGCCGCCCTTGGTCATAGAAATGATGTAATTTGAATATAAATTATTTATAAATGCTTATGTCAAGTTATATTTTTATTACTACGTAAAATATATTTAAGAGTTTACGACCACTGTGCTGAGTGAGACATTGTTGAAACAAAAAAAGTTATGCATTACATCACGTGCGTAAACAGTGTCGTAATTCGCCAAGTGCAAATCAGCAAATTCGTAAAATTTTTGTTTATTTTAAACAATCCGGATAATCGAAAATCCGGATAATGGAGGTCCGGATAATGGAGGTCGTACTGTATATAAAATCGGTATAAAACAGTTTTTAAAGACTTAATTAAAGCTAATGTGTTTTTCATATCTTCTCGAAATTAATTTTTTGTATGAAAAACTTTCCAATTTCAACAATATGAAAAGGTTTTGCTTTCTATTGCATTTTACAAAAAAGTTTTTTTCATCATAATTCACATTTGAAAAAGTACTTTCATATTTATTCGTGTAAAGACATTTTGTTTAACTATTATTTAATTAAAAGTAGTTTAAAGATTGATTATTGTAGATCAATTCATTAAATATTTTGTATGAAACTGATTTGAGAGGAAGTGACACAGATGTGTCGCTTCCTCTCAAATCAGTCCTGGCAATGAAAGAAAGTTGTATCCGCAACATTCTTTCATTGCCAAGCTAGTTTCCAAACTATCCATTTAAAAAAAATCACAAAGATACTTCGAGATCATGCACAACACACTGCAAAACTTTCTGGAACACCGAAAACTTGATCCTAGATTGTAAATTCAACAAGCATATTTTGAAGTTTGTTGGGAAGACCTAATTATATTGAATATTCATAATTTTAAGTAATATGAAAAAAATGCAATAGGTTTCACTAGACCCATTGACCATAGTCTGTTCATAATATTAGACTAATGTCTGATTACATATATTTTTAATTAATTATCAAAAATTTTAAATAATCTTTTACTTACTGGGACACAATCCTAATTTTGCACATATTTCGTCCGGATCAAATTCTTGTAAGAGCAAAGAAATAATTAAATCAGTATACTGATTTACAAAGTCTTCACATTGTTGTGTTAGTGATTGGGGAAGAACTGAGCAGACTTCATCTAAGGCTTTTTTTATTTCGTCCTATTGGATAAAGTAATGCTTTTGAAAATGTATAAATGAATAATTAGACAAAAAAAAAATGACTGACCTCTGTTTTGGGATCTTTTAAAACTTGTTTCAAATATGTCATTACATCTTGACAAAGTTCACAAGTAATTTGGCCTTTTATTGGGTTTTTAAAGTTTTCTGCAAAGAAATATTTTAATATTGAATTTATAATTATGAATCCAGAGCAGTGTGATGAATATTGATAAACATGTTTTATTTATTCATTTTATTACTTAAATTTATTATTTTATTTCATTAAATTTACAGGAAACATCTGGATAGACATTTAATTTCTGCCCACTACAAAAACATGTATCATAAAAACAAACAACACCCCTTAAAACAAAACAAACTAAAAAAATAAAAAACCAGGTAACAAATTTTAAAACAGATACAATGCTTTCTCAAATTTTAATTTAAAAATCAGGGAGATTAAGATGTAAAAATTCATCAAGCTTATCAAGGTTTAGCGATATACGGGCAAAAGAAAGATCGTTGGGATAGATTTAGACGATAAAAAGGGTAAAAACATAAGTAAATGAGCAAAGTTTTCTCTATGGAATTTGAATTGAAAGCCAATCTTAATAAATGAGACCATTAAAATATTTGTAATATATTAACCAAACAAAATATTTAATTCTCTCGAAAGTTGGGAAGCCCAGGCAAATTCTACCAATATTAGAGTCAATAGAGAAAGGCAGATTACACATTTTGTTAAATGTGAGATAAATCTTATTAATAGCAAAAATAATCTTGTGTAAAAGGGAAGGTGCGACCGTTGACCAGATGGGCAATCCATAATTAATGCAAGATTGAAAATTAGCATAAAAAATGGCCCGTAGTGCTCTTTTATTAAAGATGGGCTTACAAAATTGGCATGAAATTCCACGTCTGATAGCCAGGGATTTAACCAGTTTAGCAGTATGATTTTTGAATATAAGTTTGGTGTCAAATGCTATGCCTAAATTGTTAATAGAAATTATGTAATTAATCGGATTAGAATAGACATAAAAAACAGGTGATGGAGGATTACGAATCAAAGCATAACATGTAATCACCGTTTTTTCTGCATTAATTTTCATGTTGGCAGATTTAAACGTATTTATTAGTAAATCAATATCAGACTGTAAGATAGATGGATCAGAACAGATTAGTTTTATGTCATCTGTATAAGCTATAAGAGGAGATTTAAGATGATAGAAAAGTTCATTTAAATACATTGAAAAGAAAGGCCATTAAGAATAGATCCTTGTTGGATACCACTGTGGGTAGCCTCTGAGGTAGGACGAAGTTGTACCTCTTTTTGATCAGCAACAGTTTGGTGAAAACTGCCCACTGGTCAGTTGATGGCTTATTTAAGTTTTCTATCCCGGAAAGTCGGGATTCTTTTGTCAGGTCAAGTGGAGGACGTGAGAGGGGTCGTCAGTAAAGTGTTGGCAATACCTGAATTAAAGACACCATATACAATAAAAACAAGAATTTATTAGGCAATAACATAATTAATATAGCTACATTGAACTTATCTCAAGCGTGCACGCAGAATTGGAAAGAAGCGCGCCGAGAGAGTTTATATTAATGGGTGTCATACCTCTACAAGTGGGAATCGGACAAGTTTGGGTCATTGGGTTGAGGAATGAACAGCGGTGATGAGGATCGGCAGGGGTTCTCATCAATAATGGTCAGTGAAGACGGGCGGCAATGCCGGGTTAGAGGATTGACAGTGATGAGGGATCACTGGTCACAAATGGTGATGGCAATGTCAGACCCCCTTTTTCCGTCGTCATCCCTCTTTTATACCTTTAGTCACATTCCTGTTTTTTGCCAATCACCGATTTTTTTTATAAGTTCCCTGTGATTCATTTTCATGTTCCTGAGAGATAGGAAACAGCTCCGGGGAAAGGAAATGGGAACATCCTCCTTCAAAAAATTTCAAAAAAGGGAAAATGGAGATTTTCTTTGTTAAAAAAAAATGGTTTAAACTTTTAATGTTGTCGTTAATTTTATTTTATTCAGTCCGACCCTCACACCACATAAAGAAACAAAATCAAGGAAAGTATAAAATTGCCTATATTTTAATTTTATAAGTTCTTAATAACTTATAAACTTAATAACTTAGGCAAGGAAAGTTGCCTANCAATATTAGAGTCAATAGAGAAAGGCAGATTACACATTTTGTTAAATGTAAGATAAATCTTATTAATAGCAAAAATAATCTTGTGTAAAAGGGAAGGTGCGGCCGTTGACCAGATGGGCAATCCATAATTAATGCAAGATTGAAAATTAGCATAAAAAATGGCCCGTAGTGCTCTTTTATTAAAGATGGGCTTACAAAATTGCCATGAAATTCCACGTCTGATAGCCAGGGATTTAACTAGTTTAGCAGTATGATTTTTGAATATAAGTTTGGTGTCAAATGCTATGCCTAAATTGTTAATAGAATAGACATAAAAAACAGGTGATGGAGGATTATGAATCAAAGCATAACACATAATCATCGTTTTTTCTGCATTAATTTTCAGGTTGGCAGATTTAAACATATTTATTAGTAAATCAATGTCAGACTGTAAGATAGATGGATCAGAACAGATTAGTTTTATGTCATCTGTATAAGCTATAAGATGAGATTTAAGATGATAGATATTGTTTAATATCTCAGAACAGAAAATAAAAAAATTAAACAAATTAGACACCAACACAAATAAACGTGCAAATTTTTCCCCTTTTATTGACTTTTTTGAGGGGTTCGGGAGTTCTCCAAACGTGTAGATTTGCAAAAAAAAAAACTTGGAGGGTCAAATTTGACACGATTACAATACTTTTCCGTTTTATATACATAACAAGTTGGTAAGTAAAAAGGAGTCGGAGTCGGCGGATTTTTTGACGACTCCGACTCCACAGCCCTGCTTAAAAGTTATGCTAGACTGTAAACTCTTATGGACTAACTAGCTGTTACCCGCAACTTCGTCCGCAGAGGTTTTGCAAGCAAACCCCATTTACATTCAATATTTCAATAACCATAGTAATTGTCATATAACACCTACCGCTGAAGAGAATTGCCGAGAATCAAACGAACTACCTTCAATTCGATCAATTTTCTGGAACGTTTACAATCGTTCTATAATCGAATCAATATGCAATAACAAATTCTAATTTAAAACGGTTCGAACATTTTAAAAATCGAAATAGATAAAAATATTTATAACAATGTCTGAAATGTTATCCATTTAATACACCCAAGTACTCAATGAAGACTAACCGTAGTTGAAAACGAAAAATCGTATCTAAAATAGTACAGTAGAAGCCATTTACCGGTTAAGTCTTAATGCTCTACCTCTCCCCCCGCGGGGAAATTTCGAAAAATCCTTTCTTAGTGCACGTTTCCATGACGTACCCTAACTGTCTACCAAATTTCACCTCTAAGTTCAGCGGTTTGCTCTGGGCGAACCTTTTTTTGCCAATTCGGGAACCTTTTTTTTTTGCCAATTCTTAACAGTCGAATCCACTCTCCGTCGATTATACTTACGAGTTTCTTTGAATTCTAATTTTCAAATATTCATCTGTTTTCACTTGGGAATAGATTAAAACTTGTATCATGCTCCCCCCAACTTGGACCACCTACAGCTAGGACTAATCACCAACTGCCTAAAGAAATGGCTTACTTGGCCACCCGAACCAGTACACTTATTCCAGGACAGAGAACTCTGGAAGGATTTCAGCAGGACCAGAGCCCTCATCTCCTACCCACAACAGAACGCCAGTGTACCTGAAGAAGAACACCCCAGTGGACGGACTGAATCCAGTTAGACTGATCAAATCTTGTCGCTGACTGATACTCTTGCTTAAATGTTGTCATGTATGGTGTCGGGAATGAAAATCGTCTAGCGCGCGGTTTTCCCGCCTTTTTCGTGAACGACCGTTATCGCCATGGAAACGGCAATCAGAACATTTTGAAAACTCGACCGCTGTTTGGTTAAGAAACATCGGACGATCGGCGGACGTCTTATACAGCTGGTAGATGCTGATTGGTGGAGTTCAATGTAGCTTCAATCCTATAAAAGCAGTGAAGTTCTGGCGGGAAGTTTAGTTCGCTTTGGACTCGTAGAATGAACTCACGTTGACCTTAGTTGCCGGAGCTGTCTTAGAAGATCGTCTCATCTTGTTGTGTTGTTGTAGACTTTGAATTCGTACGTCGCAAGGTGCTTTTCCGACGGACCTGTTGCAGGGGATCATTACTTTGAACTTTGTTAATATCTAATGTTTGTAATTCTTATATGTGAACTTTAATTGTAACTGTACATACGTTTATTTTCAATATACTCAATGTTTTTAAATACAACTGACTCTGAAGAAGTATTTTTAATTTGACTTATGGTTATCCATATGCAAGAGTAATTGGACCAGTCTCCTTGCCTTATTCATAGCCACACTCTGTTTTTATAAATTTAAATCATTTTGCTTTTACTCTGTTATTGTTCGAAAACTTCTCATCACGCGAACCTGTGTTCGGTCTCCTCCCATGCTTATGTACTGTACCTTCAATTCCTTTCTCTGCTTAAACCACTTTGTAACTGCGATCACTTTATATACTGTTTGCACCGGTTTGTCTCTAAACACAGTTCTTTATTTCGGATTTATTTTGTACTGCGCAGACTGTCTACAGCAGTGTTTTTCAACCGGGGTGCCGCGGCGCCACGATTGGGGTGTCGCAAAGTTTAGGGCCTTTAGTCATTTTCTTAGAAATTTACTTAAGTGTAGTTCAAGATAACTCATTGTCAGTTCTATTTTGCTACGAGATATCTAGTAAGCAAATCAACGATGACTAATCGCATGTTAATGTAATGTTCAACGCTACGTGTACGCACGACTTGTCACNATATTATTAATTTTTATTAGCTGGATTATTAAAGGTGTGTTTTATTAATAGTATATTTATCCAGTTCGTTCGTTACATAAGATAATTAAACTGTTTCCCACGGACATATTTCCTGGTTGAAGACAATACATCAAGTGGTCATCCGGAATCGACGACAGAAAATTCAACTATTGGACAGTGAAAGAAAAATTCCTAAAAAGGCCATGGGAATAACCCAATGGTGACCCCCTAATAAAAGGGAGGGGTCGATGAGTCAGACAGAGTCCTGGAGTTAACTTTAAACTGTGCATGCGTTGGCATGCTTGCTATTTGTCGCCGCCCTAACTGTTCCTGATCGCTGCCACTCTGAAAAATTCATTGCCACTTCAAGATTCCGTGTGTGAAAAACTCCGACTACCATTTTGTGAATTCTACAGGTATTTATCCTCGCACGAACTTAATGTGAACTCTCTCTCTCTCATTATCAGTCGTAGTAGTTACGTAATATGTCAACTTCGGATTAGCTTTGGCTAAGCATCTACTAAATATAATCTGTAAATAGTCTATATCGAATAATAAACAAGTATTTTTATTTATATGAAAATTTGTGGAGTGTATTTTCTCTGGTTCTCACCTTCAGCCTCCATCTTGGATCCTAAAGTCCGCACATGCAACCGTTCAAAATAATGAGATAAATGGCCAATCCGGTTTCTGTGTCTGTCCGCAAGACACAGTGGTGTCATCCTGACAAGGCATCAAAGAGGTGCCGACCCTGCGGTCACACTTATATCAAAATATGCTATGTAACATGACTGTTTTCTATAATTAACGATTTTGAAAATAAGCAAAGTTTGCCCTAAGTTCCTTGTTGTTGAATGGTGGTGAATGCCACAATGTGAAAAAGGAAGGAGTTTATTAGATAAAGGAAAGCAGATTCTATGGTATACAGATTTCAAAAATCTTTAACATTGCAGAGAAAAGTGTAATGAGTCAAACAAAGTGTTTTTATTCTTTTTTGGAATTGGAATAATTGTTGATGAAATTCATTGATTGGGAACATAACTAGATCAAACCTAAAAATAGTTTGGAAAGTATAATAGCAAATATAATGTGCAGATTTATAAAATGTAGCTGAAATATGATACGGACTGAAAGTAGATGTATTAAATAATTTAATAGTATACTAGACTTCAAAGAATGAGAATGGAAAAAAATGTGTAGTGAAGTAAAAGTAAGTAGTTTGTAAATGGCTTCTGAAATAATATTATCAAGTTTTTTATTTAAGATTAAGATAATCAAGTACCGTATATGATAAGCATATGATATCATGAAAACATAAAAGTCTTATTAATAGTATTCCTAGACAACTTGGATCAGAGGCAAAAAAATAAACTATTCTATTAAAATAATTTAAAAACGAAAAAAAAAAAAAAAAACGAACATTCCTTATGATATTTTTTTTGCATAACTCAATGTACCGTGTTTCCCCGAAAATAAGACATCCTCTGAAAATAAGACCTAGCATAGGTTTTGCTGAATTGCTAAATATAAGGCCTCCCCCAAAAGTAAGACCTAGCAAAGTTTTTTTTTTTTTACTCGTAATGGTCATCAACAGATGGTTGAAAGTGGCCGTTGGCTTTTTGAAAGTACAGCCACTGATTGATCAGCAGACATTCACGCCACACGGCATGATTTGCATAAAACTATGGCTTGGGTATCACAGATTTGCATAGCATTGCAACTGGTGATGGCTAATTGGTTGGCCGGGAATCACGCCACATCACATTTGCATAGTGCTACGGTTCAATAATCACTAATTGGTCATCGAGCCCGATGTCGACGCTATAAAAAGGTTAAGTTGAAGCGAGAGTGGGAAGTCTACTCCAGCACGGAAACTTCATAAGTTCACTTCAGTTTTATTCGAGTTCAGTTCGACACGACCAGATATACGTCACTCTCGTCTAAGTTCGACTTGGGAATTTTTTTTGTTCAATAATAAATGTGAATTCTTCTTCATGGAAAAAATAACACATTTCCCTGAAAATAAGACCTAGCGCATCTTTCAGAGCAAAAATTAATATAAGACACTATCTTATTTTCGGGGAAACACTGTAGGTATAAGTCGCTTGAATTGCCAGATTTTTTCCACTTGCACTATTATTTTCTAAGATTGTTATGTAGTTTTTACAATGAGCAGAAGACAATTTGTATATAGAAACATTAATTTTTCATAATTGTAAATACTTTTCAATGATTGAACTTAAAATATTATAGGTGAGATTTGTAATAGCAAAGTGGTAAACGAGAAGATTCTAAAAATGACCAATCAATAGAGCATAAATATCTAGAAGCAATTTTTTTGATTAAATCGTGACCAAATAGGAACTTTAATGAAATGTTTAATTTTACGAGTTTCAGAAAAAAAATTAAAACATCTAAACAAATATTTAGTTGAGTGATCAGAGGAGAAACTGTTGATAAAGGAGGCAGCTATAAAGCATCTATTTTAAAAAATTTGCTTTTATATATATATTTTAGTCTTTTCACCATAATGCGTAATCATGAAGTTCATAAGACATAGGGAATTTGTTACTGTTGCTAGAAAAAGATAACTGTTATATTTACATTTAAAAAAGTCATATGAAGCAGAAGACTTTTTTGCTCCAACATGCAAGGCAACATCCCATAATTTTCAATCTTATAAAAATCTAAATATCTAAATGTAAAATGAAAGTGAATAAAATATAAAGTGAATAGTGAATAAATGCATTATATAACACCTTATATAATGCATTTTCAACTGGCTAAAGTATAAATTTCATTATTTCAGCACAACAATGAGGCAAGTACAGTTTTAAATATTTTCTTTTTAGGATAAATAACTAAAAACTTTGCAAACAAAATATTTTATTACCTATACATCTTTGAAACAGCATAAGGTCGAAATCTATTAAATAAGTTATTCAAAGTATGAAATATATTGTGTCTCATGAAAAACCTTACAATATATATATATATATATATATACACACACACTTGATTTGTTGTTGCACCAAGCCCTTCATTTTTCATAATTATATAGTACTGTATATTCAAAAATTATTATATGTAAATTACAAATTTTTAAAATTTCTAGCAATTTCACTAATACTTACATTATCCTCGGGAGCACTAAGTGTAGACCATATATCAGTAATACAATCTTTTACAGTTCCACAAAGTTTGGCTGATTGTAGATCCTGACAAGCAAACGTAGGATCGATACATGCAGTTGGAGGCTTTTGAGCCAAAGCAAACGATGTCACTGAAAATACAAGTATTTATTCTATTAATAAAACAAAACAATCTATTGTTTTAGATATAATTAAATGATATTTGTTGTTATAAGGTAAAAAAACAATGTTACAAAAGTAATAATGATAGACTATGTAGCAAATACCCATAACATTTAATTCCACATTACACTGATCACCTCCCTTCTCCAAATAAAAAATAGGGTGTAGTGTTGACTCGGTAGGGTATGAGTTAAAGTTTAAAATATTAGAATTAAATAACTTTAATTATCTGATTGTTTTCAGATGATTAAAATAACTTAAATAATACATTACTCTTATGTTATTGTTATAACTGACTTTTTAATCAATTCTGCTGACATTATAATACTAAGTTTTCATTCTTAATATTGTTTGTAAAGTATGAATAACCAACCTAGTCACTAGCATTCAAAAAGGTCACTGTATCTTGAATGTACTAGATTGGGAGAAATCATTTGGAGTTAATAACTCTCTGTTGATCACCACCTGGTCGTGGTGGAAGAGTCCAGTAATTTTACTAAACCATAGAGCAATGCAGGCTGGAGCACAAGCTCCTGGTAGAAACACCCATGTCAGTAAGGTCTATGAGGAGAAATGAAGCTAAGAGTGACCACATCCACATTCTGTGGAAATATTTATCATTATAGTAAGCAGATCAAAGTGTGATACCGGCTCAGACGTCGCCCGGGTTAACAAGGTCCGCGTTCGTGAGTTAGGCAGAGGCTCATGTTCAAAAAATAAGCCACAGTCTCCCTTGGTTACCAGTGATGAAAGCAGTGCCAGCCCAAGCATGGTTACTGCAATGCCCTCAACAGATGTGAGGAATCAACCTAGCCTCGGTGTTTCTGTGGCAATGCATCCACAGACCACAAAGGCTGGAAAACCATGCCAACGGATGAAATGGACAACAGAAATAAACGAGTATCATCTGTACTTACTACGCAATCACAAGACTCGAAACAAACATGACAGCATACAGACAACAAATACACTATAGATTCACACAACAATATCCTCAACTCACTGTCACCGAACAAAGGGTTGTTGATCAAAAAAGAACAATTCTACACAACAACCTTATCCCACAAACAACACTTGAACTTATCAAACAACAGGTTGCTGATCAAATACATCAACAGACAGAAACATTTAACATTATTAATATAGGTCATTTAACAGTGTATGCAGAATACATTGATACAATAACACAGAAACTCACATCCAAAGTACAAACTCAAACGATACAAAACATACACACTATGAAAACAAAAAAAACAAATTATTCACAAACAATGAAAAACTTTTCTACAGACAAACACTGATACACAGCACAGTGGCACACCAACAGAAGAAGAACTCGACTTACTGGTCTTTTCTTTCCGGCCGATGCTGCTTTTGCCACCAGTAACCAAAAGAGACTGTGCCCTATTTTTCGAACGTTAGCCTCTGCCTAACCCACGAACGCGAACTTTGTTAACCCGGGAGCAGTCCGAGCCGGTATCACACTTTGATCTGGTTACTACCATATTAATTATTTCCACAGAATGTGGGTGTGGTCACTCAGCTTCATTTCTCCCCATAGACCTTACTGGCATGGGTGTCCCTACCAGGAGCTTGTGCTCCAGCCTGCATTGCTCTATGGTTCAGTAAAATTACTGGGCTCTCCCACCACAACTAGATGGTGAACACGGGAGAGTATTACAGTAGAACCTCGAAAACTCGGCCTAATGTGGACCGAAGGGTGGCCGAGTTTGTGAAAATGCCGGGTTATCGGGAATGGGGTTAAAAAAGGATAAGTATGCGTGTTTCCTCAGAAAATACTGTACTGTACTTGTATGTATTGTTTGCTTGAGAATACAACAGAGAATAAACTGCCCAAATACCCTTAAACAAAGGAAAAGTACGTCCTTTATGAAGGCATAGAGCCTTTACTACATGAAAATGAAAATTAATGAATACACTGTGTACAGTAATTTACCTGATAAGACAGACCTCAGAAAAATACTTTATGAGAGCTTTTATACTTTTATAAAGCTGTCTATAATGAAAATTAATTAACTAAGGATTTTTTTGCCCTGCCAGGGTGTGGCCGAGTTATCCGGAGTGCCGGGTTATCGAGAGCCGAGTTTTCGAGGTTCTACTGTATTATTATGTTGGGTTTTGTGAGTTATACTAGGTTCACACCAGTGGCTGTGTACTATGCCAGACCAGAGTCAAGGCATAGCAACCAAAACAAAACTAAAATTAAATAAGTGTGTCAGTGTGTGTGTCTGTATNTCTACAGACCACAAAGGCTGGAAAACCACGCCAACGGATGAAATGGACAACAGAAATGAACGAGTTTATCATCTGCACTTACTACACCATCACAAGATTGTTTTGGTTGCTATGCCTTGACTCTGGTCCAGCATAGTACACAGCCACCGGTATATACCAAGTATAACCCACTAAACCCAACACATAATAATAATAATAATAGGTTACTATGCCTTGACTCTGGTCTGGCATAGTACACAGCCACCGGTGTGAACCGAGTATAACTCACAAAACCCGACATAATAATAATAATAATAATAAAACTAAAAAATGTACATACTGGAACATAGGCCAAGTGTGCTGCATATGGCTGATGGTTTAACTTCTTGAATAATGAGAGAAACTATAGTGTCAGTATATTTATCCACAAAACTCTGACATTGTGACCACATAGAAGCTGGCAATATAGTACAGGCTTTATCCAGAGCTTCTCTAATTTCTTGCTGCAAAAATTAAAAACAATTACAATAGTACCAAAACAGAATTTATTTTTATCCCATTGAATTAATAATAATTTGTATTTTATCACGAGATAACAAGCTGTAATAATTCTTTAATTTAAAGATATGAAAATTGTAATTCTAACAAATAAAAGTTCATAGACATCTACAACAAATCGGAAAAGTTTCAAAGCTAGGAAAATGAGTACCACATGAACTGTCAATAGCTAATCGACAACATGTAAACATTTGCACATCTCTTTTATCCCGCATTACTTTGGAACTTTTCTTGATCGGCTGGTTACTGGAGACAAAAAATGGCTCCTCTATGTGACGAAAAAAAGATGTGAAAACGACAAGAAAAAGAGAAAAATGGCAATAATGTGACGAGAAAAAGACAATGGACAGACCACGACAAGCAGCCAAAGCCGCTGCAAAAGGTGGGTTGCATCCAAAAAAAATTCTTTTGTCTGTTTGGTGGGATATGTCAAATGTAATTCACTTTGAGCTGTTAGAAACTAATCAAACAATTACAGCTCAAATGTATTGTGATCAATTAGAGCATTTAAATGAAAAAAAATCGACTGTCATTAGTGAACAGAAAGCAGGTTCTCTTGCAACATGACAANTGAGAGTAAGTTTAATGGTGTGTTATTTGAGTCTGCTAGAGTTACTGCTTTATGTAATTGTGATGTTTCTTGTTTCCTGTAGAAAAACTCTTGCACTGACTATTTGTTTGTAGTGAAGGTTAACTATGTCAATCAGGCCACGTCCGCCATATTTACGTGGAAGGTTAATCTTTCTGAGACAGATTTAGGATGATGTTGTTCATGCTTAGTAAGTGTTGTTCTTGTTTTCCTTTGGAGTTGCTCGAGATCTGTGTGAGTCCAATGTATAACTCAAAAAGAGTATGTGAGTACTGGGATGACATATGTGTTTATTGCTTTAACTGTGTGTTTTGCATTTAACTGTGTTCTAAGTATAGCGTTTAACCTACTTTGGTATTCTTTAATTAATCGTTGCTTTATTTGTGTATGTTCTGTTAGTTTGGCCTGTTGGAATCCTAAGTACTTGTAGAACTCGCCCTCTTCCATGGATTCAATAACGTCTCCATTTCCAAGTGCAAAATCTTCTTTCTTCAGGATTCCTTTTTCTATGTGAAGTTTTTTGCATTTGTCTAGGCCAAACTCCATTTGTATGTCCTTAGTGTATGAATGTGTGATTTGTAGGAGTTGATGAAGTTGTTTTTGTGTGGATGCATAAAGTTTTATGTCGTCCATGTACATGAGATGTGAGAGTGTAAACTGTGTTGTTTTTTCGTGTCTGATATTGTAGCCGTATTGCGTGTTGTTTAACATGTTGGATAATGGATTCAGGGCTAGGCAGAACCAGAGAGGACTCAAGGAATCTCCTTGAAAAATTCCTCGCCTAATGAATATTTCGTTTGTTTGTATGGAAGTGTTACTAACCCTGAGATGTAGTGTTGTTCTCCAGTGCTGCATAGTGTTTTCGAAGAATGCAATGAGTGATGGATGTATTTTGTACATGTGTAGAATATGTAGCAGCCAACTGTGTGGAACACTGTCGAATGCTTTTCTGTAGTCTATATATGCCATGTGTATGTTTCTGTGTTGTTTGTGTGCTTGCCGTAGAATGACCGAATCTATGAATAACTGTTCTTTGCATCTTATTATTATTATTATTATTTATTGTAAAACAAATATTCACAAATTACATTGGAATAAAGAATACCTCGTCCCGTAACCCACGGGAAAGAAGGTACCTATTTCCCCCCTTTACTGTATTAATTGCTCTTTACTTTCAATTAGTTCTCTTCTTCTCCCTTTTCCACTTCTCAACAAGTTTCCAAAAGAGCTTTGTGTACTAGTCTCAAAAAATTGTATTAGGTAAATCCTGATTAACTAATGAATGATGTATATCTGATGATTGCTGCTGATTTGAAGATTGCTGTATGCCTTGAGATTGATGTATATCCTGCTTTTGCTGATCTGCTGTATTGGCCTCAAAGATAGCATCTCCAAGCACTCTATTGAGTATAAGTGATGTGTGTATAGCTGCCTGTTTCTGAAGGATACTAATATCAATGTTGGATTCTAATTGATCTATGTATTTCTTTATGTTTTTTGCTACTATTCCTGTTGCTCCTATTACTATTGGAACAACAGTCGTCTGTGTATTCCACAGGCGGTTAACTTCCAATTTCAGAAAATGATATTTACTCAATTTTTCAATTTCTTTAGCACCAATGTTATAATCTGATGGTACAGTTATATCTATTAAAAATGTTTTATTACGATTTTTATCAACATAAATTAAATCTGGTCTGTTGTGAGATACAGTGACATCAGTTTGGACAGGCATTTCCCATAGTATTTTGGCTGAACTATTTTCCTTAACTTGTGGTTGGAGTAGAATTTCCTTCCACCATTGGTCAGCAACTTCTATTTTATGTTTTCGGGCCAGGCACCAGTAGACGTACTGGACAAGGTTATTATGACGTCTTACATAACTAGTCCCCGCCAGTTTTTCACATCCTGATATAATATGTTGCGTGGTCTCGTCTTTAGTCGCACATAGTCGACATTTCCCATCCACTGGTTCCTTTAAGATGTCACGTTGATATTGTCGTGTCATAACAGCCTGGTCCTGTATAGCAAATATTAATGATTCAATACTTGGGGCTATTTGTTGCTTTTTAATCCATTCAAATGCAAGCTCTCTATCTATATTACTCTGATCTAACACCTTTTTAGGAAATTGACCGTGTAATTGTTTATTTCTCCAGACAACATTATGCCGTTTTACTATTGATTTTTTAATATCTTCATCTGTATGTATTTTTCCTCGTGGTAAATATAATTCACCTTCTATCTCTTGCGCTTCTTTTATTATTGAATATTTATCCCTACCTTTATCATGCTTTACTATTACTTTGATCAAATGATCTCTCTCCTCTTTTAAGTATTGTTTATATTTAATTATTTGTGCTTTATACATGTACTCTATATTTAATAGTCCTCTTCCTCCATGATTTACTGGTAAATACAATCTTTCTATTTCTGCTTTTTGCCGATGTACCTTTTTAATTGCTAGTAACTTTCGTGTTTTGACATCTATTTTCCTTAGGTCACTATTTTTATAGTTGATTATACCAAATGAGTAAAGCAAGACCGGGATGGCATATGTATTTATACCTTTTATTAAATAACGTGAATTAAGGTGTGTATTTAAAAGTTTTTTGACCCTTCTAAAATATTCTTTTGTTATCTGTTCTCTAATGATGCTATGCTCTAGTTTTCCTGATTCTTGTACACCCAAGTATTTATATCTATCTCCAATTGCAAGTTGCTTGAAACTCTCTCCACTCAGTAGTATATGTCCTTCACCCATAGCACTACTCCTGTGTCCTGCAGTTATATGTAGTACTTTGCATTTATTCAATCCAAACCTCATCCCTATATCACTTGTAAAAATCTCAACGCTATCCAGTAATACTTTTAGATTATTTCTACTATGTGCATAAACCTTAAGGTCATCCATATATAAGAGATGATTAATCCAGATACTATCCTTCAATTTGTAGCCTTTCCTTTCATACTTATTTAGTATGAATGAAAGTGGGTTTATAGCCAGGCAGAACAACAATGGGGAAAGAGAATCACCTTGAAAAATTCCACGTCTTATGTAAATCGGTTGAGTAGTGATTAAATCCTGGGAGCCACGAGCAGTCATGATCACTTTCCATGTAGGCATAGTCATTTGGAGGAATCTTTTAACCATAGATGGACATTTATAGATATCTAGAATTTTAAGAAGCCATTCATGTGATACACTATCGTAGGCTTTTTGATAGTCTATCCACGCCATACTCAAATTTCTTTGAGACTGGTGTGCATCCTCCAATATTGCTTTATTGACCATTAGATGATCTTTACAACCCCTGGCTCTGCGGCGACACCCTCTCTGTTCCTCTGCTATTATGCCGTTCTCATGGCAGTGGTCATAAAGCACTTCAGCCAATACAGCAGTAAGTAATTTATACATACTTGGTAGGCACGCTATTGGTCTCCAGTTTTTCGGATCTTCCGAGTTTTCATTTTTGGGTATAAGTATGACTTTACCTGTAGTAAACCAATCTTCTAACTTCTCTATTCCTAAGATTATATTTGTAAATAATACAGCTAAATATTTGTGAACACTAGTCAAATACTTAATGTAATAATTTTGAATTTTGTCTATTCCCGGTGATTTCCAATTCAATAATTTTTGTATAGCAAATTTTACTTGATGTTCTGTAATCTCTTCTACTTCTACTGTATTAATCCCACCTGAGGCCGCCTCTATCTCTTTAATCCAATTAGCTTCTATATTATAATGTTTAGGAATAGACAGTACAGACGTCCAAAATTCTTCAACTTTTTCTTTACTTGGTAATTTGATTTTTTTTGTTTTTTGCATTTGATATATTTTTTTTTTTGCATTATTATTATTATTATTATTATCTCCAAATGATTTCTCCCAATCTAGTACATTCAAGATACATTGACCTTTTGGAATGATAGTGACTGGGTTGGTTATTCATACTTTACAAACAATATGAATGAAAACTTAATATTAGAATGTCAACTGACTTTTTAATGAATTCTACTATAACAATAACATAAGAGTAATGTATTCTTTGTTTTCAATTAATGTACAGGTAACCCCCGTATAACACGGCACTTCTACAGCATGGATTCACTCCAACACGGTTCGAGAATTGGTACCATCCCCCATATAACACGGTACTTTTATACCACGGATTCACTCTGACACGGTTCGAGAATTGGGTAAAACCCTCGTACAACAGGAAATGTAATAAATTTTTACATACTTAAGTAATAATAGTTCACAAAAATTATTATTTTCGTGAACTATTAGTACTTAAGTATGTAAGCTTTCTCTTCTCGCCTTCTGTCGATACACGCGGTCCTTCTCGAAACTTGTTTCAATGTTGCCAGATCGCGACGCTTCTGCTTCTGATGTTGCCGAATGTTTTTCCCTTATTCCATACTCGCTTTATTCTTCATAAGTGCTTAGCACCATATAAGGAAATTTATAAAGACCTTTTAACATGAAGCAATCAATCTAAAATTACATACATTTTGCAAAAGGTAAAGCATGGATCTGAAGATAATGCAGAAAAATGCTCAGAGGATAAGGATAACTTGCCAAAAAGAAAAATGCTCTTGGTTAATTAATAGTGTTTTTAGTGATGATGAAGAAAACATTGTTTAATTTATATTAATATGTATCACTTAAAAAAATTTTAATGAAGATATTTATCTTAATTATGAAAATATACTAGCATGTTTTTTAATTTTTAGAACCTAACCCTCCTTTTCGTATTAGTTCTTTGTTTCGTATAACACGGATTCACATAACACGGCAATTTTTTGGAACGTAATTACCGTGTTATTCGGGGGTTACCTGTACTTTAATTTGGTTATAGTTTTTTCCTGCTTTTTGTGTGAAAAACTGTTTATACTCTATGTACGTATGTACATACGTATGTATATATATTTTCTTAACTTCTTTCTAAGTTAACATTCCTTAAGTTTATAATTTATGTTTATAAAAACACAGCATTATAATAATATTTCCACATTGACTAAATTCTTCTTTTTGTTTAAAAATCAAAAAATGTATTCAAACTCAAATTTTTCTGCTTGGTCACTGCAAATTACATGAAATCATAAAAAGTGAACATTTATAATTACAAGAAGTTTTCTGCAATATTAAAAACTATAGCAAAATTATATTAAATTAATTTTTACAATATCATTAGCAATACTTACGAGTGTAGTCTAATCTCAATTTGTTTAACATATAAGAAAAGCAGGAATAAAACAAATTTTGGCCCAGATACAATACTAGAAACTGGCCTTCTAAATAAACCTCATTCAATTGAAAGACAAAAAATTATTAGTAAGTAATTGTAGTATTACATTCAGTTTAACCTAATTGTTATTAATGTCTTCTGTTAAAATTGTATATAACAATTTTAAGCATAAGATATTTATAATGGTTTTCTATGAGTTTCTTCTAAAATAGTTAAATGGCCCCAGCCTCTGTGGCATTTGCCAGAATTGCCAGATGGCCAGTTTGGCCCTCCACATAGAAATACATTTGTATCTATATTTCAGTTTGAAAAGTTAAGGAGCATGTTAATGTAAATCACAGCAAATTAAATATTTTGTTATTTTAAAGCAATTAATGCAGACTATTAATTCAAGCTAGCACATCTCGTTCCCATATTAAAGAAACAATGCAAATATTCAGAAAATAAAATTTCGGCCAAATTTTTTAAGAATTGCAAATACTGTACTCACAGTTCCAAAAAAGTTAGGCTAAACATAGGTTAGTGTTATAAAGTTCAGTAGATGTAATAGATATGTCACACAGATGTAGGTATATTATATACAGTGCATACTCTAGCCTAAAAGTTTTGAGAGTCGTGGCGACTCATTACGTTTGTAAGTGTGAGTCGACCAAAGTAATCCACGAGTCACAATATGTCAGTTTTGAAAAATGCATTTACCGCATACTTTGTACAGCAATACGAGTCAAAATATATCGTAGGGTCAATGTGGGTAAATATGAGACAGTCCAAAAAAATGGGAATATATAAGTCAAATTTCACAACTGTGTCAATCTATGTCTGATCTGTCCTGTACTAATACAAAAAGTTTATTTAGTGCTATTTAACATATAACTTTTCTGAATGAAAAAAATATGGTTTCATTAAATCTTTTTAATTTTTAAGAAACTACAAAAATAGATGCAAAAACTTTTCTGTGAGTTCAACTAACTTTAGCTCTGTAAATGTCTGCAAAAGACATGCATATTTAGTTAGAAATTTGTATGTAGTATATAAACACGGCTTTCAGCTGCTAGTTGTTTTTATTGCATATATCATCTTTTGTCTGAGTTTTGTGCATTTCGAAATGAGATAAGAAATGACACACCATAGGTAAAAAATGAGACACCAGATTTTATTTACCAGTCATTCATTTCCATGAAAAACTTTTTTATTTAACTTACTTTAGTTGTACGACGCTGTATCATTTTTCTATGTTAACATCTCTTAATGGCGATTATTTTTAACAGGCCATTGAATATAGCAGTGTGTGTTTACTATTGATATTAATTCATTATAGGAAAGGTGAAAGGAAAGTAGACTTTGGCTGAAGACTACTACTCTTATAAGTATTATACAAAATATTTGTGAAAAAAATGTATTTACTAATTTGTGTTATACTGTATTTTTCCTTTTCCTTCCTTTCCCTTTCTCCTTTCCTTTAGCCTACTGAATTATTAACCCAGTTTAGTAGACGGCCAGATGGCAGAGCGGTCGAGGTGGCAGCCTACCAGTCTGGGGGACCCAGAATCAAACCCGGACGGTCGAAAAATCCCCAGGAATTTTTTAGGGGGGACAGTCCTCATAAAAACTGAGTAAATTGTCTCTGCTCCACCAAATGGCACTACAGAGTACAAAAAGACTGCATTTTAATCATAGGCCTGGTCTGTCACCCAGTAATCACAGAGGTGTCTGGAATTATAAGATCGAACCCAAGTTAAATGCTCTGGCTGTGGTAGTACTACCCAATGGGGACCGTCTTTCCTCGCTCCTGGACCCAACCTTCTTACATTGGCAGTTTTGGTGAACACTTAGAGTTCTCTAACAAAGAGAGGCCGGCTCTTATAAACAGGGGTTGGGAGGTCCCCTTCCCTAGAAAAGGGGACCCTGCCTAGTGCGTGCACTGAGCTTATAGGTCGAAAAGAGCTATTACTATTTCCATGAATTCCTTTAGTTTCAATAGATTTCCTTTACTTGCTAGCATTTGAAGTACTTGTTCGGAAGGCTTAGACTGGTCGGCTCCTCGGCAGAAGTCCTCCGTTACAGAACAGTCAAGTACATAGTGCCTCACGTCACCGCCAGGGCACCCACGAGAGCACTTACCGTTTCCTCGTCCAAACTCGGACTCGAAGCAGGGAAACCTCCCACGTCCGGTCAGTATTTGCATTTTATACCAATCACAACTCGCCGGAGTTCGGTCAACTTTGGGCACGAAGGCACAGGTCGACCTACCTACCGTATTTTGAGTTCAGCTGTCTTGGGGGCCGTCCATAAATTACGAAAGGGCGATTTTGGCCATTCTAGACCCCCACCCACCCCTGTGTAAGAAACCATAATATTTTCTTTGATCCCTCCTCCCCTTCCCTATCTATATTTAGGCATGATTTTTTAGAAAGATTTTAACAAAAAAAATTTTTTTATGAAACCCTAAAAACATTAGGTCCAAAATATATAATTATTAATTAGTTAATTAATATGTAGTATTATTTATAAAAGATTTTATGTGAACAAATTTAAAAATGTAAAAATTTAATGAACTCAAATGAACACTTTGTTTTAAGAACTTTATTTTTTAATTATTAACAATCTTATTATTATTTTGTTAGGTTTAATGGATTATACTTGGTTGACACCGGTGGCTGTGCCCTATGTTGCCGGACCAGTATCAAGGCATAACAACCAAAACAAAACTAAAATTAAACAAGTGTGTCAGTGTCTGTATTCAGGAACTTCCTAACAATATGGCATGTGTTCAATATATTATTATTATCATTAATCAACATCATAATATTCATTTTGATATTAATTTTAATTTTCACGAAAGGACGCAAAAACTTTGCCAGATCAACTAGCAAGTGCACGTGTAAACAGAAACGTCATACAAAATTATAACAAGAGAGAATAAAAAACCATATTCCGTTGCCATATTAATTACACCTTGGATAAGGTCAATAAAATAAACTACATGTTGCTAGAATGTGCTAGGTGCACCTAGGGAGTAAATCATAAAGCTTGTAAAACTCTTTATAATGGGGCAATACAACCAATGCTACTTTATGCAGCCTCTAGCTGGGGTCATGTAACTAGTAAAAATTCAATAGCAATAAATTACTCTCTCTTCAAAGACAGTTTGCCATCAGAATTTCAAAGTGCTGCAGAACTGTTTCTACTAATGCTTCTGATACTAGCAGAGCTCCTTCCTTTGCCACTATGTACTGTAGAAAAGGTTCTGAACTACTACATCAGAATTACAAATGTCAAGGCTCAACAACGGTCTCTACTCCTATCTACAGCTGTTCATATGCTACCACATTGCAAGTACCCTACTGTCTCTGATCATAATCCTGTAAACAAAGTTATTTGATGTCATCTGCTTCCTCTGTGGATAACCATGCAGACATTAATATCTACACAGATGGGTCCAAAAGCTCCCTTCTTGTCGGCTAAAGTATCTGAATCTTCTTCCAAACCGACATATTTTGCCCAAAATGTGTTAGAAGGTACAGACATTTCCCACATATCTCCATCTATCAAGCCGAAAAGAATGCCGACTACCAAGCCGTTCAGGGGGCCACTTCACTACCAAATAAAATTCTGTCTATCAACATTTACAGTGATTTTCAGTCTGTCATGAAAGCTCTATAAAATCCCAATTGCAATAGCAATAAAATCGCATATATCCAGCACCATATTAAAAACCTTGTAAATAAGATAACTTTTATATATTTTCCTGGCCATACTGGCATACTAAAAAATGAAAAAGCCGACTTTGAGGTTAAGTCAGCTGCAAAGGACACCGATTTGGACTACACTCGCATCCCTCTCTCACGCTGTAGCAGCCTTAAAAGTTACATTCATGACAACGCTATGCAAAAGTGGAATCAACAATGGTCGAGCAGTAAAACTGGTAGAATAACAATACTTTATTTTCCTAGCGTCGAATGCAGGTTCTCATCACCACTTAGAGATTTAACGTTTGCTACTGCTCAACTATTTACTGAGCATGGTAATTTTAGAAGCTACCTGGCAATGTATAACCGGACAGAAACTGCCTCTCGCTTTTGCTCTAC
This sequence comes from Centruroides sculpturatus, assembly GCF_000671375.1. NCBI lineage: Eukaryota > Metazoa > Arthropoda > Arachnida > Scorpiones > Buthidae > Centruroides > Centruroides sculpturatus. The sequence goes on from NW_019385362.1 coordinate 290,988, forward strand.
AGAAAATCTAGACACCGTGGACCATACGATCTATCATTGTCCAATTTACGATCAACACACACTTATTCCGAAATTAAAAATCTTTACGCTGGGTTTCAAGTAGCCACGTCCACTCGATAAGCTCGTTCAGAAACCACCGTTTCGTGCTTTTTACAATTATGTTCAAAAAACATGGAAAAAAAGACTACTTATAATTTATAATTTCTAATTTTACATTTTAGTTTTTACTAAAAGCCAAATACTAATTTTATGTTTACTTTGTATCATGTATTTTAGTTTATGTATTCTTAGTGTTATACACCCATAGGAATGGTGCACTTAATCTAATAAAAACGAGAGAGAAAAACCACCACACGGCCTTTCTCCCATGAAAATAACGTGTAGAGCATGATTCTGCTAGCGTTATTACTTTATCACGTCAGACAACGAGCTTCTTAATAGAAACGGCCAAATTGAAGCCAAATTCAAAACTCCACCGTTCAACGAGATAAAAAAATAAAAATAAGAATATTACGTAAGACGAGATCTATTACCCCCTACCGCGAGTATGAAATCATAAGAAATCCTTGACCCCACCCACCCCAAAATACCTTACGTAATTTGTGGACGGCCCCTTGTCGGTACGTCGGATCTTTGCAGTAAAGTATATTTTACGTAAGTAGCCGAAGGTTCGACAGTCTTCGTTACAAACGGGCCCCCGGCAGCCTCCTCGGCCAGTCGGTCGGTGCGCCTGGGACCCACTTGGGGTCGAGGCGTCGTACGGTCCTCACCCTCGGTACCCCACCTGCGATTTCCCGTATTAGTTTGTCGACGGGAGGCGGTCCGACCGGATACGTCGGACTCCCCCCCCCGCAGCTCGGCCAGGCCGAACCCATAACGGGCCAAGTAAAAGAGGTCCTCTTAGTGTCCACAGGGAGAGAAGAGTTAATAAAAAATTCCCAGTTATCTTTTTATTCTTTAAACATTTAATTTAGGCCTATGCCAAATATATTTAGTATTAGTAATATAAAATAGTCGGTATCATAAACTTTGAAAAGGTTAATAGAAATCACTTACGTCTAGACCCGTCTTTAAAATTTTGTTTCATTTTATTTTTATATCGTACACAACTACAGAGAAATTTTCAATTTTAAAAATTTCACGAGAAAATGTCAAGAAATTCAGCTGTACGAAAATCATTTTTAAAAGTTATATATCTTTAATCACGGAGCAATGTTTTATAGAAAAACGTCTCGCACTTTAACCCGTGGTGTCTCATTATTAACCTCCAAAGGCGAGTCGTTGGCTCCTTTTTCATCTCCCAGTGTCCAAAAAAAAAGTGTTTTTTGTTCAACATTTCTCATACATATAGAAAAAAAATGAAAACCCCATTAGATTTTAACACCGTCCGCATTCTAAACACCGCACTGGCGCATTACACGCGGGGTACCGGCGATTGCGACGCGAAATTTCCCAGAGTCACGAACCGACTGGCCGGAGAAAGCATCGATTCCAAGCGGAGAAAATATTAAATGCGACGTATAAAAATGCGAGTAAACGAAAGCTCTATGCACACACGCGTCGTTTAAAGACGATTTTGGATAAAATCGTCCTTAAAGAAGGAGTATAAAACAGCTAAGACTTCCAACCGGATATAAGTAACTACCGCGAGTTTTTACAAATTTTAAACCATTCTTTCTCTTTAAGTAAAGCGTAGAAATTGTAAAAGTTCAGTTATTTTATCCATTATTAACCTTCGAGAACATTTTTAAAATTAGCTTGTAACAAATACAACACGTTTCCGAGAACGGGCGAGAAAATTCCCACGTTACCATCCCGAAAAGGTTGGTTAGGAGTAATTAGAAAACAATCAAATGTTCCCGGTTAAAAATCAATAGTACGCGACCAGAATAGCTTTAAACTCAATATTTCATTTAAGAAATCGTTTCTTTCCAAGGAAAGTTAATTGCCTTTTACTCGGCCGTCGACACCGAAACTTTTCGTAAAATCGGAGGATAATTCTACCGGAGTCGCCCGATGGGCAACGACAATTCCGAAGGGAATCCGCCCGCCACTTTTCGGCGCGGACGGACGAAAACGAAAGCTATCGATTTAAAAACACGCGGTTATCGCCAGTTTAATTTAAAGGCGATACGTATTTACGTCAAACGCGGTTTTGACACACGACGTAGTCCGCCACACCCAAATTACCGTCAGCCACGATTTTCTTGGGCAATTACCGGTAAATAAATTAATCGCCGACGTTAATAAAGAGCCGAGTGGGTAAAGAGGAGACGGTAATCGACCGTCGGACCGTCCGTCACCTTAAATTAACGGCCAAACGAACGACGGAAGGGTCTTTCTTCCGTTAAATTTTAAAAGCCTCTATTTATACTAATAGTAGCGACGTAGGAACGTAGGATTAATAAAGAGTAAACGGCCGGGCACAGTGGACTTTGCCTCTCGGAATTTGACTTTCGATATCGATTGGGCTTATCCGCAAAACGTAAACAGATGAATCAGATTAAGTCGAGGTCGACATTCCGCCAAAATAACTGCGTCGGTCGTCTTTTACCTCGGTTTTTCGCCATTCCGAAAAGAAAAACCATCGACCGCCGAAGTTAATCGCTGGCCACGAAAATCGAATTAGGAAAGATCAATTTTCGTCCGGGTGGTGGCCCAAGGCCGACCGCGTTAATCGTTTCACTTACCGCAAAAGAGCCAGACCACAACCGGGATTTTCATCGCTTCTTCTTCAATTGGCACGGAGCTGTCGATTAGCGATTCTTCTCCGTTTAAATCAGATCGATGCCATCAGGTGATCGTCATATGATAACGTATCGACGGTCACGAGGCGCCTTCTCCTCTCGCGCCCTCTGTCGGACCCGTCCGAACGATTCGCTGGGAAAAATTTTTATTTCTTCCTTATCCCGGTAAATAACAAATATTTTAAACTCGGCCAGAACTTTCCCGCTACTTACGTCGGCCATACGTCTAACGAGAAACTACCATTTATTTATAATTTTCGTCGTAAATACGCGGCGCCAAACTACCGCGCCTTTCCGGCCCGACTTTGACTCCGGGTGTCGCTGGGCCTGACGGATCTCTCTAAAAAGTGATTTCGCCGGTAATCCGACGTCTTAAAAACACCGCCGTAAATAAATAGCAATCTGGAGGAAATAAAATGTACGTACCGTTAATTAAAAGACCGAAATACTCCGTTAGCTTTCCTACCTTCTCCGAAAAAGTATTCCGGGACGTTCGTATCGCCTTCTTTCGGTTCCGTTTAATCCGTCCCGTCTCGGACGAAAACGTCCGGAGATATACGGTGTCGACGATACGCGCGTAACGGCTAGTTATTTATTTATTCACTTAATTCGGATATTTTCCCGTCGAAACGGCGGGAAAATATAATAACGATAGAGTTTCCGAGCGCGCTAAATATAAAACTTACGATAACTTGAAATAAAACACCTTTTTACAAATAGATAAGGTTTATTTTCAATCTTGTCGGCGGTCGAAAAATCATTTAATTGCCGCGTTTCGGGACCGAGTAATATTTACGTTGCCCGAAAGCCGGCCTTTAAAATACTTATTCCTCTAGAAGTACCATTTTGCCCATTTAACCCGCGCCGTATCTACCAGATAAACCGTAAAAATACCGGCAAATCTTTCCGTCGCGGATTGTATCGGACACGCGTAAGAATAATTTTTGACTTTTTTCAAACGCGTCTCGGGATCCCACACGCCATTCGGACTCGACCCGCGCGTTGTCGTCCGCACCGCTCTGCCGATTTAACTGTAATCTTTAAATAATCTTCCCGCAATATCCAAACTTTTTCTAGCCCGAAAATCGATTCTCCGAAGATGGGGTAGAAGACGACTAAACGAGTCCCGGAAAACTCTTTCGAGTTTTCCGGGACTCGTTTAGTACTCGTAACGATTGGCTGGGCTATTTAGGTAGACTTTTGTCCGGACGAAACTTTTCTGGAAGAAAACGAGTCACCGGCGCGGCCAGGAGACGAATATACGAGTCGCGCGCGAGTTCCGAAGTCCCAAAAAAAGGAGAATTTTCCTCGAAACCGTGACCATTTTTTGGAACCTAAAACCATACCGGTACGCGTACGTTCGCCTATTCTCTCCTCATTGTACTTGCACGTGCCAACGGACGCGGATTGGTTTTCCCGAAAAATCGTACGATATGGTGCGGCCCCGCGGCCCGCGGCTCGTTAACTACCGGTCCTTCCGAACTTTAACGACACTTTCCGGTTTTGTATCCAGGCGCCCGGTACTTAAAAGATAAATTTATAATTTTCGGACGTTAACGGCAACTACCAGGGATCGACAGTTTACATCTAAACGCTAATTGCCATACCGCGGGACGTTTACGCTTAGTATTTAGACGGCAAAATACGTCGTAGCAAATTTCCCGACAATTTTTACAAAAGACGAGTGGAAACGGCCGGGCAAAGTAGGCCGATTCTTAGCTGCCCGGGCTAAACAGCCGGCGGCATTTTGATTATACGTAAAAAACAAATTCGAATTTGTCCGCTTTTAACAACTCTCTTAGAAAAATGTTTTCGCAAAGTTTATTAAAATAGTTCGTAAGAAATGTTTAATGTTTTACGGTACGTAGAACCGGTTTCGTTGGATTTCGGAAGCGAAATCGTCGCCCGACGTTTTCTTTTCGCTTATGGGGAAAGCGGCGATTTCGGTTTGGCTTCCCGATTTTCCGTCCGATACTAACGACGACGGTTCCGGTTTCCGGCCAGACACTGACAGTATTTGTTACGAAAGACACGCGTATAGTACAGTATTTATCGTCGTCAAATTTACTTTACGTACTTAGGCCACGCAATTCGTTGTAATTTTTTTGAAAATTTTAGTTTTGTAACTATGTCGACCGAACGACTAAAAAGATTACTTTAAAAATTTAATAAATAATAACGGGCGATAAGACGTAAGAAACTACCGCAATTTATCGTAATTGTAAGCCAAGTAATAACTTTTCTAGAATTTTTCCCCGCCAGCGCCAGGAGGACCTTTTCTCTAACCGGGGCTCCGAGACATCCTCCCCGAAAAAATTTTCGTTGGGGTGGGATCCCGGATCCAGCGGCTGCGGAAAATAGGAAATTAAGAACGGACGCCAGTTAAACGAAAACGATAGATTTTTGGGAATGCGTAGAGTTATCGACGGAATATGTAGCCACTCGAGTATTCGGCTAAACTACAGTTGGACACTTTGAACTACCATCGAGTTTGCTGCAATAGTTAACTTTAGACTGCTGGCAGCCACTTAATTGTTTATTTGGGCATTGTCGTTGCATTTACACCAACTTCTTGTTAAGGATAACATCCTTTTAATAAACTCTATTGTAATATATGAGCCCAATTGTACAGCAGACGTCTGCTCGACCTTTAGTTGTTAAGTTCAATTCGATCGTGACTTCGACTTATCATTTTATTGTTTGTATTTAATCTACTGTGACTTATATATTTGTTATCATACGTTAACGCTACTACTTTAGTTTTAATTGTTTTTACAATCCACCGTTCTATCAAACTCGTACCGTTTATTATCTTCTGTTTTGTTATAATTCGTTCTTGTACTATTATACCCGATAATGCATCCAGCGGGATGGGGTTATGTACTTTTGTACCCCTAAATAAATGATCGCTCGATTGATTTTTGGGATGCGGGTCCGAACGGCGGCAATTTCCCACCGCCAGGCGCGGGATGACTTTATCCACTCGGCAACGGGAAAGTGGATAAAACCACTGTTGGCGGACGGAGGAAACTTCGAACTTTACCTCGGCCATCGCTTTCTATCGGCGGAGATAACGAACGGCGCTCCGATCTTATCCGCCGCCCCGATAAGCGGCAACGTGACCGACCACGGATAAAGGAAATCTGCAAAAATGACAATAATGTCGCCACCGACGTGTCCGTTTGCGCCAAAGCCTTCGTTCCCTTTTCCCGTCTTTCGGACTAAAAACTTACAACTAGCGCCGCGGTCATTAGCGACGTCGGAGACTGGTAATTTTAAATGTCCGTTTCAAACGGAATACTTTTGTGTCCATTGTCACTCGTTTAAACTTTCACCGCCAACCTAACCGTCCATTCGATAAAATGAAGCTCGGCTATCTCCGTTTTATCCTTATCGGCTTTACGTCGTAATAATTAGTCACGCTATTTTTATTTAGGTTTTTATCTTCCTAGGAATATAATTTTTCCAACCGAACCGCTTTTCTGGTTTCGAACACGATTCCAAGCCGTAAAGTTAGATTTTGTACGGACCGGACCGAGTGCCGGAAATAAATCGGGTTTTATGAAATCCGTTCAACGTCTTTCGAGAAGCCAAATCGGGCCCGCTGGCGCTCCGGTGGTCGTCGGTACCGCGGTAATTCTTTCGGCTTTTCGCTAGCCCGTGACGCCGGGGAAGAAACAGCCTCCAAAGAGAAAAGGTTTAACGCCGTCTGACGGCGGGAGATGGCATTCCCGAGCCAACTAAATCCTCCCTCCTCGCCGCGTTATTTCCTTGGCCGAAGAATTCGTCCAATGCTACTTTGAATTTAAAGATAGGTAACCCGGGGACGTAACTCTATTCCAAGTACTTTCGCCTACTTTATTTAAGACTTGGTCGATTATATCCGAAATGCCGATTTCGCTTTGCACCGGGCCGCCACCTAATTCCCGCTTAAAACGCTCTGTTAACTCGTCGGAACGGCCATTTCTTGACGTAGACGGAGAGAGAAAATACAGGACGGCAGCCACGAATAAAGCCCGATCGATCCGCCGCCGGGAAGGGTTTTTGACTAAAATCAACCGCGCTCTGTTTTTGCGTTTTTCCCATAAACGGACGCAAAGTCGTAGTAGTGTTGCCAACTGGCCGTTAGCGACCGTCTGATTGGAACGATGCTTAGGCCGCGTTTCTTTACGCAGCGAACACTGGGAAACCCGTTTCTAAACGTCCGCTACACGCTGGCGCGTATAATACATTACGCTGTAAATATAAAAATATTATGGAAAGATTAAGGCGGATTGAATTTTATAAAATGACTCCGAAAGTTATCTAAAGAAAAGAAAATACTAACTTTTAAATATAATTATATATCTTCCATCTCTTTACTTTGTTGACATTTATGGAAAGACAAATGCTCGATTCTTTACATCCCTTTATTTAAATATCGTGGTTCTTCGACGGCTGCCACTGGAATTAAACGATGGATTTCGCTCCAGCGGAAAGCCTTTCTAAACTACGACGCGGCCATAGATGCTGGTGACGTCATTTTCGCCGCGTAAAGAAACGCGGCCTTACCATCGCCGGCAATCGATTGGCTACGCTTTTCGTTATTTCTTATTCGCTAAGCCAAAAAAATCGTATTTCGCTTTTGCTAGACGAAGTGTGTGCCGACTAAGCATCGGAGTACACCGCTGGCAACTTTCCGAGTCCCAAATAGATATTTCTAACCGGTATAATACGGTTGGGCGATTGCTATCGTCATCGTCCTTCGTTTTCGTTTCAAAGACGACCGCTTCGCGGGCTAAATTGGAGAGTTGCGTCGAGGTTACGAGATAATACCACAGCGTGAGCGCAGTCGGTAGATACACTGGAATTTGAGCTGCCAATAGCTGTAACGCTACGAAAGTGGCCCGATATTTCTGCCACTTGGAGCGCTTCGATCGCTTTGCGGCGTAAGTTTGGCTGGAGCGTAGGAAGATTCGGCTGTAAACATTCGAAAATCTTTGTAAAAATAAAATTTTCTCGTTTTTAACTCCGGGTATTGCTTTTGTTCTTTTTAAAGGGCTGTTTGTAAATATTTTAATTCAATTTTGAACATTATCTATATACAGTATATATAATCGAGATGGGTTGATAATAAGGGCAGATCCCAAACGATTAAAAGTTGAAAGTTGAAATTTAGTACACAGAGTACGTCACGAGAATGTACACTAAGAAGGATTTTTCGAAATTCCCCCGCGGGGGAGAGGGTTGAGGATTACACCCGAAGAACTCGGCTTCTACTGAACTATTTTAGATGCGATTTTTGCGGGAAATCGAACGTACCTATAGACCCATCTAAAAATTTTCTGATTAGCCTGGGAAAAGGCGACACCTAATTCTTCACCCGATGAAAACGAGGAAGATCGGCTATATAACTGTAAAAGTTATCTTAGGTGAGTTTATCGCACCGAATGAACAATCTAACACATTTTTAAAATTCTTTATTTCTCTGCTGTACACAATTTAAAAATTTTGTAAATGTGTTAGATTGGGCACTCGGTGCGATAAACCCTTACGTAAGATAACCTTTGTAAATAGAAATCAAATTCTGTATTATAATATAATACGGTAGAAGAGTTAAAAGTACGACGTAATCTAATAATCTTTGCCGTTTTGTTATTTTTTGCCCGAACAACGCCGGGCTCATCCGCTAGTTCATATATAAATGTGGCTAATATCACAGAATTCTATTAACTGTCATTTTCATTATTTTAGAGTTTTAATTGATTCGACGATTTGCGTTCATTTTCGTAATGGGTAAGAAAAGATAGTGAAAAAAGTTATAGTTAGACCCATTTATACATTATTAAATTAATATGGAATGTTCTCAGTGAAATCTTAAGTCAGGAAGAAAAGGGGTTGATGAGAGTTCTACACATTTCCATAATTAAGTTTATGTAAAATGTTAACGCAAATATAGGATTAGTTAAAGTGTTACATAAAGGAAATTTAAAGTGGATTTTGGAGCGAGTCAACTTTAGGCTCGTATTGGCCCACCAGTGGCCGAGCGGTCTTCGTTCCCTGAACACTTTTTTTAAAACTCTTTTCGCCCTGTGGGCCCTAAAAGGGCCTCTTTTTGCAAGCCCATTATGGGTTCGGCCAGGCCCACAGCGGGGCTGCCGGGTGGTGAGGGACGGGGCCCGACATATCCGAACGGATCAACCCCGAAATATTCCTGGGGATTTTTCGACCCGTTCGGATTCGACCCGCGTCCCCCAGAGCGGTAAGCTGCCACCTCGACAGCTCGGCCATCTGGCCGCTGTTCCCCGAACACTGGCAGCCGATTGCGGAGACAACGTTTAGAGACCGACGGCGGTTTACAGATCGGGTAGACCGCTTTTAAGAAAAAGTTCATTGCAGAGACGGCGTTTCTCGCCCGCCACAACGTACACAGCGATTAGAAACAAGTTACTCGACCTATTTTCTAGACTCACTCGAGAGAGGGTTTAGAGGGCTTTTTGATTCGAGTGGTAGCTTTGTTCGTGGAAATGTTTAGATAAAAACGGATATCGTTCCTTCGATAAATGATTGTACCTATTGCAACAAAAAACTAAGTGAAGTGGTGTTTGGTCCTCCCGAATACCGCATTCGCATTGCGGATTGTCCCCGAGGTTAAGCGCGTAAGGGTTAGAGTTGCCGCGGCCGGTAATCGAACGAAGGTATAATTGCGGTAAAGATGGCGAAGAATCGCGATTGTCTCAACCTTGGGACGAAGGTGTGGGCGAGCCTACTCGTAGTGTCGTGGTCCCAGCTGTTTTGCCAGAGAATGAAAATTTACTTCTTGACACGATTGTTAATGTAAGAGGTAGGAATGTAGCCAAAAGTACTAGTGACTGAAGGCTTTGCGGCTCGTTTGGCAAGACGGTCGGCGGTCTGGTTGCCGACAACTCCCGCGTAACCCGGGACCCATTGGAAGTCTACTCTATGTTACTAAAATACGCTTCTTGTCTAGCTCGGAATATACTTTTGAGTACTACGTCGGCCTCTTTATTCCTAGACACAAGATGAGCTTTAAAACATCAATTTATTTTCCAAAAAGATACGCATTTCGGACCTATAGTCCCTGGTCATCTTCTTTACAACTGTTTTAGCAATAAGACACGTATGTTAAATTGTATTTGCATTATAAATTTAGGTCAAACGTAATTTGTATTTCCACGAAATCGACGCTTGTACAGTACAGCTCCGAAATATACAGTACAATGATACCTCGACATTTGGCAAACTATCGATTACAGATGCCGCCATTAGATATTTACTATAATATTAACAAGATATTAACAGTTTGAATATCCAAATAACATAAAGTTGTAAACTTACATTAATTGTATTGTTCTAAACGTCGTATCGGCGCGTTTAAAACAAAGAACACGCAAAGTTACGGGTCGGCCAACCGTTATAACTATTACGAATAAAAGACACCGTTAAAATAATAAAATGATACACCGTACTTTTAGCAACTTATTAATTAATAACGTCTCTACTCACTACAGCCAAATTAGCGCCACCTCCCGTTTTTCTTTTATTTATACACTCCCCTCTCTCGTCAGATACACGTACAACGGTTCGTACAAATTTTGGCCGAATTTTTTATTCATAATTTTTTCTAAACGCTCTTTTATACGAAGCCTATTTGCTTTTTTTAACTGTTTTAACCGCGTCTTTTATTATTTGACAACCTTCTTTGTTACGGCCGAATTAATATTATTATTGTTTATGGCAGATACACGTTCTTCGAAACGAATCCTTTCGAAAATATTCATTTCATATTTAATTGTAAAAAATTTATGCGGCATGGTCTATTGGCGTATATATTTGCTACTTGCTTAGATTCGAGTGTGCGGAAATTGTCACAAGAGCGCAGCGGGTCAACCAGTTGCCGCGCGTTTAATTGTACGGCTAGATATAACAAAGGCTCCGGTATCGCCCGTAAGTCGCTCCGATGCTATATCGTCGGTTGGCCATCAAAATCTCGCAACTCCTTCCGAAGAAACATTAAAGTCGCTTCAGGAAGTCCGTTATTGCCCTAGGTCGATTGTTTTCTTATTTACGTATCGAACTAGGTTGGACTCGGAAGCTACGAGTTTTACGGACGACCGAAAACGTGTTTCGTCATCCACTAATGCCGCGATTCGAATCTGAGCAATTATTGAAGTTACCACGGTCAAACGACGGATGTTTTGTCGACGGCTTTTCCGAAAATGAGCGCTACTTCCACGCCGCGACAAATTCCAACCCAACCGTTTTAATCGTGCAGAATGGATACATCTATTCGCGCGAAACGTGGCTTTGAATTGTTTCGAACAGCTACGGACACAGCCAACAGCGCCGCCGAATCGAACGTCTTTGGCTAACGTACGAGCGAACCGAGTTCCAATGCCCGACCCAAAGCCAACGGACACAAAACTCGTTCATTTTGAAGGCAATAAAGTACGTTTATTCACGGGTTACTGGATTTGCAAAATACTATCGTCGTATGTCATCCAGCGCAGGCGTTCCTCCATTTACCACAAAACTTCGGGAACCAATGGCGCTGGTAAGTCGACCAGCGCCCGTACGTATTTATCGCAGTTTGTATTCCTTAATTTACGGGAATAACAATTTACCTATTGTTAATTGAAGACGAGTTTAATATTTTTCAGAGCATCTTGACTATCTGGCCGTCGTTTTAGGCGTAAAGGAAGCTATAACGAAAGGAAACTTCTTCCTTTCAGTATTATTTAGTTGTCCTTTAAAATATCGCCAGGATTTTGCAATAAACTATTAAATCTACTCTAAACGGTTGGCTTAAAATCGTGGCGAAAAAAAATTGTGGAAACGGTGACCAGGGGAATCGACGAATGGTGGCGAATAGTCTATATTAGGAATAAGGGACTAAGTTGGCGGGGATAAATCCCTTAGTAAAAAGTAGGCTTACGAGTGGAGAAAATTTGCCACCGCCGCCACGTAACGATCGTTTTCCGTTCCGCAAACGAAAAAACGGCGAAGGATGCCGAAAGAACCGAAATGTCGTTGACAGACGGGTACGGCACGAAAATCGCGTTAATTAAAGCCTCGAGAACGGGATACAATTTCGGATTATTTTCGTGCGATTTTTCCGTCCGGCAAATTTTTTTCTAAACGCCCGAGTCGTTGGTAGATACTAATTTTACTCGTCTGGTTTTAGTAGACGAAGCGTTTAAAACGGGCGCCTTTGAACTTATATTTCGGGCGCAAACTGGATCGGAGTGGCGGGGAAGAAACAATCCCGAGTTCGGATGGGGTGGAAAGAAGGTAAAAATGGAATTACGTTTCCCGCCGAAAGGAAAGGACGAGAAGCGTGGAAAACGGATAAACGAAAGTTTAATGGACAATGGCAAAAAGCGTACAGAAAACGCGGAGCCGGAGGCGGAAGCTAGGAACCGAGGAAAAGGCGAAAGGGCCTCACAGGCCGTCGGACTGGGCCCGAGACAGGAGGAACTGGCCGACGGCCGGAAGTTCCACCACTCTGGCCACCAGATTCTGCAGTTCGGAGTATTTGTCCAGACATCCGGGTCGACGGTGCTCCAGAGCCGTCAGGGCCAGGGCCGCTCCCAAGTCGCACCAGGTCACCTGTAAAGCCAAAGGACGGGGTGAAAATTCCGCCGGATCGCCCCTTCCGCCGCGGCGCGGTCTTACCTGGTCGGTGACGAAATATCCGGTTCCGCTCTTCTTCAGCAGCGCTTCCAGTCCGTCCAGGTAGGCGGGAGCGTCTTCTTCGATGACGGTCGACAGCTCTGCCAGCTGAAAAGTCACCCGTCTTAAACCCTGGGCCAACCGGCAGCGGCGGCTTCGTCCTCGGACGCTAACGTCTCGACCGCGCGCTTCCGCCAGTTTCCTTTTTTTCCTTCGTCGCGCGGCCCGACGGTTTTTCGGCCGCGGACGAGACGTTAACGGCGGGACACCGAGAAAGAGAGGTGGAAGAAAGAGGAACACTCACGCGTTGTTCTCGGGTCATGCTCTCCACTTCCGGTCTTCTCATGCGAGCGAACATGTCCCACAGAGCGTCCATGACCAGGTCGCACTTGGCCGCGTCCCGGCCGCTCTTCCCGGAAAGACCTGAAAAGAAAAAGAGAAAGGGCGCCGGTCGGTGTCCTCTCCTTCCGCCCTCCTCCGTCGGAGCCGGGAGAGGGCCACTCACCGTGTTCGGCGGCCAGAAAGCGGCAGATGGAGTGATTCTGCGCCACCGCTTCTCCGTCCACCTCCAGAACGGGCAGCGTCCGGAAGGGAGAGGCTGAAAAAGGCCGAAATTAAGCGGGACCCGGGAAAAAGGTCGAAGTCCGCGGCGCGCCCACTCACCCGCCAGGGCCTCTCCGACTCGGGCCCCGTCCAGGCGGACGTCTTCGAATTCGATTCCCTTGTGGGTCAGGATGACTCGGGCCAACTCGGCCGCCGTCGGAAAGGTGTAGTCCACGATCTTGTATCGGGCCATCTGCAAATACAAGCGGCAGCCTGGTACAACGTCGCCGCTTTAATCCCTTCTCCACCCGGCGCTTACCTGCTCCGTCCGCCAAAGGTCCCGGGGAACGAATGCGCGCCGTCGACTAAAAACCCCTCCATATAACCCGCGCCCGCCAATGGCGGCTCCAAACGGTGACGTTTTCCGAAACGCCTCCCGCCCGAAATTTTCTCCGCGTGAGTTTCGGTTCCGCTCCGGCGCCCGCCGCCGCGCGACCCCTCCCGCGTACAGCGGAAATTCTAAAGTTTCGACAGGTGCGGACCACTTCCGGAACTTCTTCTTCCGTTTCTTTCCGGTTTCGGACGACTTTTTACTCCTCGGAAAAAAAAGTGGGAAAGGAGGGAGCGAAAGGGGTCTTTCGTCGTAACGTCGAATATTCGCGTTCTTGGAAAAGGGTCGGCTTCCGGGCGGGCGTCCTTCTCTTTCCGGAAATCGCCGTCTTTACGTTCGGAGAGAAAAAAAGGCCTTCCGACAGAGACGCCGTCGACCGACGTCAGCCTCGACCCGAACGTTTCCGGTCGACCGAGCGGACGGAATGCGGTCGACTCCGACAGAAAAAGATTGTTCGTCGGAGCGAAGCGCGGCGCGTCCGGGAATTTCCCGACGCCGCGCCGAGAGAAAAAGTTTTAAGTTTCGAGGTCGCCCGGCGCTTTCGTTTTCCTCTAATCGGACGGGGGAAAACGTGGCGCGCCTTTACCGCCGCGCCGGAAGAGTCGGGCGGACGACTCGGCCCGAACAGGGAGGGAGGATTCCTCTCACTCGACTCTTTCCCCTTTGGCGGGCGCGACGTTCTCGTTTTAGCAGCGCGACGCGCTCGGCGGCGCGGGATAATCGTCGACGGAGGCCGCGCGAAACGCCACCCGGAAGTCGACGGTCCCGAGGAAGAGGCGCGCCATTCTCACGACGCGTCGGCAGAGGGAAGAAGGGAACGAGCGAGACGAGAGGGGGAAACGTGGGAGATCGAAAAACCCAATTTCCGATCTCGCCGCGCGAAAAGGGGACGCAATTCTCTTCCGACTGGCCCGACGCGCCGGCGGTGACCGGCGGTTTTGGAATCGGGGAGAGCGGGAGGACGGTCGGGGTCGGGTCCGAAGAAACCGGACCGAGAAGGGAGTTTTTCGGGAGAAAGGCTCGACGATTCGCGCAACGAAGCGAGAAAGCGGCGGGAACCGGGCGGAAAGGAACGACGAAAATAAGAAAAGAATTTTCCACGAAATTCGGCAGTTTTTCTCTTCGGGAGTTAACGACCGCGTTAAACTTTGGTAACGACCGATCCGGTTTCGAAACGCTCGAATCGAGGTGCTTCGGCGACGGCGCGCGCACGCGTGGCTTTACGCGTAAATAAGAAGAGGAGGAGAAAAAAGCGCGGACGAACGACTCGTCTTCCGAATTCTTCGCAGCGCGGTAAACCCGACGGAGGGCCGAGTCGTTTATTTCTCGTATCTTCCGGCGTCGAACTTTTACCGAAAAAAAACCGCGGTTTAATTCTTCTTCGGGCGGAGGGGCATTTTCCAGTAAAAGAAAGGGTCCGACTCGGTGGGTCGAGACGATTCTTTTTTTAAATTCCCGGCGCTGTCTTTTCCCACGGTGGTTCGCACCGACGCGCTTTTACGGCGGTTATTGCCGGTCTTATTTATATCTGCCACGTCGGGTAAACCTTTTAATGGCTTTCGTCCCCCGCCGATTAGCCTATTTATTTGACTACGAAACGTAATCGACGCCGGGATGGCTTTCCGTACCAAAGAGCTTAAGGACGCTTCCGGCCGTGTAATGCCGTTTATACTCGGAGTTACGAAATTATTACCGCTAAAACTTGCGCGCGACAATAAAATTACTCTATGTTTAAATGGCGTTTTCCACCGGCCGCGGTGGCGGGTTTAGATCTTTCCTTTTCCGGGCGGAGAACGGCGGTGCCCGCCGCGCCTCGGGTCTCGCTATAGGCGCGTGCCAGGGCCCTTATTCTCGAGTTTTTCCAACGCGTCGAAGGTGTCACGTGGTACCATCTCGCACTCTGACGTAAGATCGGTAGTCTCGAGTTCTATCTCACGCGCTTTCCCATCTCACCACGCGAATCGAGTCGAGCGCGCGAGATCGCTGCACGAAAGTGAAAATGGCTGCCGGATACGCAATTTTTATCGCTATCGAAGAGTTAGAAAGAGCCGAAAGACGTTGTTTGAGAAGGCGACCACGAGTATATGACGTTTCTTTTCGCGTCCAGTCAATACTAATAAAAACATTTTAATTCGTAATTAATAAAATTATACGTAAAATTTTTTCCAAAAATAAAAAGAAGTATCTAATTCATCGAAAAAGAAAATTAAAATGATAGTAAATTATATGTATAAATTATTAAGAGCGTAGACACTATATTAAGATTATTTATTAACCAGAAGGGTTAAGTTCTGATTAATAAGTAATCTTAATAGACAAAACAATTTAAGAAATAGATCGAGAAAGAAACCTATATGAAAAAAGGATTAAATTAAAATACAGTACTTTCTCCATTACACGGCGGACTTTTTAGCTTCGATACACAATTAATTTTTCAAGTAATCCTCTCCACAATCCAATTGTCTTTTTCTTGTAAATTCCTTGTCCAATTTTCCACTATTCGTTTTCTTATTATTTTTTACATATGTTACTAATATTTCCTTTTGTTCTTCGCTTATCTTTTAAAATAAAACATTGCAGGTTTCCATTTTGTTTCTGCGTAGAGGAGAAGGTGGTATTACGGAACCCCATGTTCATTTTAGTGAATTGTAAACACGGTATCATAACTACACCCACATTTTTTTGTGCGAAAAGTACCGGTAACTGTTAAACTAAATGTTCCTAATTGGATTTTTCTCTAGCGTAACTATAAGTATGGTTTTCGAAGGCTTTTTTGTACAAAAAGTCAGAAAGTAGGCTGAGAGAAAACCTGATGGTAATACGGACCTTACCGTATATTTTCAAAAAATGCTTTAATGTAGCCAAAAACAAATAGGAAAGTACAAAGAATGTTAAATACAGTAGAGCATCGATTATCCGACCCCCGATTAACCGACCGTTCTAGTCGGCAAATTCAAATGTCCGCTAGTGATGTGGCGCTACAATATTTGGCTACTTCAATAGTACTTTTACGTGTTTTAGCTGGCAACACTGGCTCGACCATGAAAGGGAGGCCAGTATTTAAACGAGGCTTAATTTTCTAATTTTTAACGATACAATAACGACGATTATTATTTTTTAAAAATTTTTGTTAGGCTTAACATCGATGAAAATTGAACGCGAAGTAGGTTAATAGCGATATACTTATATACTATACTAATAATGTATTTTTTCATATTTTTCGGTTATCCGTTTATTGTTATCCGACCAACCCCAGTCCCCAATCGAGTCGGATAATCGATGCTCTACTGTAATTACAAAATTATTTACTCCGATGCAAAAATGCTTTTATAATAGAAAAATATGACCTCCGTCGATGATATATATTCCAGCAGCTTTTTTTCGATATTCTCAGGAAGAACTGACTTTCTACCTAATGTCTTTTTCACAAATTGCTCCGGACCAATGTCCGCTGGCAAAGAGAGAGTTCGGAGGAGTCGAGTTCCGTATTACCGCAAAAGCACCGACGGGGTCCGTATTTCGCGCATCGCCGTCTCGAATTAACTTACGTCCGTCGAGACCGAAATTTAAAAAACGCCAACATCGCGCGGATGAATACGTACCCCTAAGCCTCTGCCACGGAATACGCGCACCGGCCAACCTACAACCGCGCCATTTATATTTTAAAAATAATTAAATTCGCTTAGCATTCAAAACTTGAGAACTTTGAAAAAAAAAAAAAAAAACAAAGTTGCCGATTAAATACGGACAACCGTTTAACCGAAGCGAAACGGGTTTCTCCCGGCTACGGATGTCTGCCACAGTCCGCTACGGTTCGCCTTTATTATCGTTTCGAAATGAAGTGGTTCCATAATACCCGCAGTGTTCCGTAATACCACCTTTTCCTCTACTATATTGCCATAAGACAACTTTTAACTGTAGCACGTGTAAACTAATTGGCGTTGATTTGTTTACAACTTGTTACAGTTAAGTGGATTGGTCGAATCATTATAGTCGCAAACCCAGATGTATTGTAAATAATTCCATCGCACCCGAGTGAGTATGACGTATTTCCGCTCGCCTTTCGAGTTCGCTAAAAGGGCCGATTGCAGAGACAACGTTTAGAGGCCGACGGCGGTTTACAGATCGGCTAGACCGCTGTTCACAAAAATTTCATTGCAGAGACGGCGTTTCTCGCCCGCCACAATGTAGACAGCGATTAGAAACAAGTTATTTGACCTACTTTCTAGACTCACTCGAGAGCGGGTTTAGAGGGCTTCTCGATTCGAGTGGTAGCTTTGTTCGTGGAAAAGTTTAGATAAAAACGGATATCGTTCCTTTGATAAATGTTGTAAACTGTACGAATCGACAAAATTATTCATTAATTAATTGCTTGGCGCAAAAAGAACAAAATTAAATACAGTCGACCCCCCTATAACGTACGTTCTAATAACGACAATTCCTATAACGTAACGAAAAAATTGTACAAACTCTCGTAAAACATACCTCCCATAACGTCGTTTCGCGACAAGATTGATAGAGTCTGGACCAATAGTGGATGAGCAGCCGAACTACTTTCCTCCGACCCTGCGCCACGCTACGGAGCGGCTAAATTGAGTTTGCTATCGTCTGTTTAGTATTATATATAAATTATATATAAATTAGGTACTGTACATATAATTATATATTAACTTAATTTATTGTANAAATTAAATACTTTAAATTTGTTTTAAATATTCCAATTTCGACATTCAAATGGGTGAAGACTTAAAACTTCAATTAATTTAAATCAGATGCATTTATTTACAATTCGTGTGTCGCGTCGGTTATAAAACGTTAATGCATTTCCGAGTCATTGTACTGTTAAACAAAAGAGACAATTTTAATAATTACAGAAATCTGTTTATAGATATTAAAAAATGTAATATTAATAATAAAATATTTAAAATTATTCATTTCGACAGTAATAAGATGTCGAAATAATTCCTTAAAAATCTATTTCGAATTCGGTATAAATTTTCTAAATATGGATTTGTTGGTATTTTAAATCGTATTGGCGATGAAATTAGATATCGAAATGGAAAAGGATTGTCATTAATTGCCGAACAATGGTTTTGACGGCCTTAAGATTTAATTTCTGGAAGCTTTCGGAATATAGCTGACGACCATTTCTGACGTCACGAAGAAATAACCCGATTGGCCGAACGACTCCGAAAACAGGGGAGTAGTAGCGAAGTACGTAAGAGCCAATGTTTTGCCGAAGTTCGTTTAGAGAACGGTCGGAAATAGACGATCGTTGTCTTTGCAACGCATTTTAAACCGCGGTTCGGCCAGCCAACGTCTATAGGCCGTTCTGTTGATAAACGTCGTTTAACGTAAAGTCTGTCTCTGCAATCGGCTGCCAGTGTTCGGGGGTACGAAGACCGCTCGGCCACCGGTGGGCGCGTCCGGAAACTTACCGAAGAGGACGCCAAAAGGAGGCCACGCGCCTTACGAAATGTTTAAGCATCCGAAGTAGCGGGCTCAAGTGTAGGTCATTTGATATCATCATTTATCACATACTTCCATGACACTCTTGTCTGTCGGCTACAACTGCCAAGAATTAACGCGATTGGCGAAGCGTAGTGACAGCGGGATCCTTGCCATAATGCGGTTTGCGCGCCAATTTTCGTACGTGCGTTAATCGAGCCGAATAGTTTGGCCGAATATTCGGCTATTCGGCCACGCTCCTGGCCGGATATTCGGTATTCGGCCTGAGGCCGAATATACTATTCGTTACAACACTATTATTTACGTCTCCACCCCGGGATAACGTATATTTTCGCCGGCATCCGTAATTCCCAGCCTACTCGACGTCGTTAGCGCCAGACACGGCGCGGTGTGGATATTTCCAAAAGGTGCAAAACGTAACAAATATTCGATTTAAAAAATTAATCCGAAAAATGTTAAACTTTTAAGTCGAAAGTTTTGTCGTTTTAAAAAATTCCCGTAATTCGTCGCGAATCGCCTTCGATTTCTCGCCGCGCGAATAATCGGGCGACGGCGGTAAACGGAGAGCCGGCATTCGACTCTCGGGCCGTCCCGTCGCCCGACACTCCGGAAAATGACCCCGTCTTTAATATTTGGATTTAAATTACCGAGGGGGAAAATCCGGTCCCCGTCGTAAAACGTTTCGCCCGGTCGTTTATCGGCGCGATTTTTCCCGGGCCTTTAATACAAAGGAAAGTACGGAAGACGTTTTAATAAAATGTTTATTGACTTTACAAAAAAGAGATACATTTTAAGTCGGCAAAGTTAATGAACCGAATAGAATTTTTAAAGCCCGTTTAGCCGGAGGGAGGGTTGGCCAATTTTTACACGAAAATACCCGGTAAAGTTTGTTTACCTACCTATTTGTTAATAACTACGTTCGAACCGACTTATAAATAATAAATATTACTGTACTTAATTTACCGATTAATACCATTATTTCCGGCCCGCGTGTTTAAAAGATTTTACTTAATAATTTCCAATCTCCGGAGACGTTTACTTTTCCCTGTCGATACGCGTCGACGGGCGAGATCTTCCCGGACAGCAAATCCTGCAGATCCTCCCGGGACACGGAGACGACCACGTCGCTCCCGACTTCGTCTT
The DNA here is from genome assembly GCF_000671375.1 of Centruroides sculpturatus. Lineage (NCBI taxonomy): Eukaryota > Metazoa > Arthropoda > Arachnida > Scorpiones > Buthidae > Centruroides > Centruroides sculpturatus. Next base: position 310,953 of record NW_019385362.1, read on the forward strand.
CGGCTTCTCTTATTTCCACCGACCCTGCGAGATTTAAAAAGCGCCCGTCAAAACGATCGTCTTTCCCTCTCTTCGTCCGCCTTACCGTTGTCCACCGAACAGTACACCACTTCCTCTTCCACTCGAAACTCCAACGTGGCTTTGACGTTTTTCAACGGTCCCTTTTCCACCGCCTTCTTCGCCGACGCCGCCACCGCCTCCGACAGAGTGTCGCCGTTTCTCCTCGTCAATTTCGCAAGTTCTGAAAAAAGAAATTTCATCCGCCATAAATTCCCCCAACGACGTACGCTGGATTCGACCGCCCGAGCAGAAAAACCCTTTAAATTTGCCTGGAAAAATATGCGGTACGAATTTGGCGTTAGCCTCGATTGTCCCTCGGCATCGGAATTTTGTAGTGAATGGGGCGATACTACGTAACGGTTTTACTGAAGGGGGCGATACTACATCGAAAGGGCGGCGATTCGTCAGAGGTTGAGAAACACTGATCTAGAAAACAGGTCGAGTAACTTGTTTCTAATCGCTGTCTACATTATGGCGGGCGAGAAACGCCGCCTCTGCAATGAACTTTTTCTGAACAGCGGTCTACCCGAAATGTAAACCGCCGTCGGTCTCTGAACGTTGACTTTGCAATCGGCCGATAGAGATTTCCTTGGACGAGAACACGGATCCAAACGGGAATCGAGGTTCAACTCCCGTCACTGGAGAAGTTGTTATTTATTAGGTGTAGGTGTACACCAAATCCCCGGGGTGCCGATACCGGTCAATGTCAAATACCTCTTTCGTCGCATCGCTAGTATACTTCAAAGAACGCGACAGGGTTGTAAATTTTAAACGTTTCTCGCCATAGCTGTAAAAATCTAAATACGTTAAACTTAATAAATGGTCCGTCGTTTGTTTTTAACTAATTCGTTCTAGGACCGGGTGGTGTCCACAAAAATTTCCAAAATTTACTTTTCGGTCACTCTCATTAAACTAAAAAAATTTCTTTCTTTATTACATCTAACATTACCAAGAATTCAGTCCCCACCGTACTCGGCTAGTGATTGGTACGGTTAAGCTTTTGTTTAAATAATCCGGCTCTTTCGGCAGGGTTTTATTTTGTCCCTAATTCCCTAATCTCTTAATTATTTAACTACTTGTTAAGTAGAAATAAGTCGAAACCGGTTACTTCGTACTCGAATATTTGTAGTCTCGAGGTAAAAAGTGGAAAGACAAATTCTTACGACAACGGATACGTAAATCGTAAATGTAAGGAAAATAAATTCTAGAGCTTTTTCCGTACCTGATGCATCTCTCTCGTTCGTTAAATTTAGTCGTAAACGACGCTGTCGAAGTAACGGTTCATTTTTTAACATCGTACAAGAATTGTACACGTTTTTTCTATATCTCCTTAAAGACGGGACGTATGAAATCGTAATATCACCGGTTTAACGTCGAAATCCGCGAGTAATATGAAATCGGAGAGCGGAATAAAATTATCAAATATTTTAATGGATTTTTTTAAACTCCCGTCAACTGTACTGAACTATGGTAAAAACGTACCGGTAAATTCTTATCGGTCGGGTTAAGTTGTAAATCTACTCGCGATTGGCGTAATCGGGCGAGGGCGACCCGGAACCGGTCCCGGATAGAATCGGATGCGGTATACGACGCGTAGCGTCCACCCGAGGGCCTAGGCTTCCGGCGGCTAAACCGGGAGAGGTCGGTGCTCCGTAAAGCGCGTGCGCGAATCTGGCTTTTCGCATGCCGACGATACGGCGCTTCCGTCCGAAAGTAATATTCGAATATACGATAGCCATCTTATCTTTTTTCCACGTGTAGTATAGAAATTTGTAATAAGATACGTAATGCGGTTATAATAAAATATTGCGCCATTATTTTCGTATAATTAAAATTAATATGTATTTATTTCTTAGAAAATACGTGGGAAGCGGCGCATCCATCTCTCCCGACGACGGCACGCCGCTGGTATGTAACAAAAATTCAGATTAATCAAATTAAAAATGGAAAAAACTACTTTAAATAAAAAAGAAACATGGTCTGAAATTGAAAAAAACTACTGAAACGGTTGCAAATAATACAATAAACGTGGATCAACTGTTTGATGAAGTAGTGATTGCAAAAGCTATGAAATCTGGAAAAATACAAGTTGTGAAGAAAAATGGATACAACTTTTCAGTCATTTCAAAGAAAAGAACATTTCATTGGCCAATCTTATTCAAATTATAGAATACATTTTCGGCATGCCAGGCACATCTGCACCAGTCGAAAGAGTATTCTCAATAATGAATATCGTATGGTGTTAAGAAAGAGACAGAATGGCTGAATCAACCGTAAAAGCTTTACTACGCTGCAAAATTAACAGTGAACTAAATTGCAGCAAATTCGATGCCATTAAAAATAACAAGGGAATTTTTAAAGTTCACACTAGTGATAAATATTAATAACTTCTTAATAATAAGGTATGTTCAGTTAAGTTATTAAAAACTGCTTTTAACTCATTGCTGTTTTTTGTTGACAACTTCTTTACTTAGCCTTTTTAATCATAGATACTTACGCTACTAGACTTTATTTTCTGTTGCGAGTATTTTCTCAAAATTGTCTCGGTTTGAGAAAAAAAATTATTATAGCACACCTATTGAAATTACTCTGTGTTCCGCTACAATAAGAAAAGGAAATGTCAATCATCATCGAGTGGTGCCGGTCATATAACAACTACATCTGGTGAAGTTCTAAGTGCTTCAATCACTCCACAATATGTATAAAAAGAAAATCAAAATCAGAATAATATTTTTTTGATAATTTACATCTGATTGAATTTTGGACGCTGTGTAACAATAAAAAAATTCTAATAGAAACTTATAAAACAAATTTTAAAAATGGACAGTTAAGTTATAACAGATGTTATTCTGAATTATTAGCGGCTGGTTTAAACGTCCATACTACAGAAAGTGGATGTCTTATAAGTTAGGATATAATCTTGAAAAATTTGCATATTATTCATTTCAATTTGTCTAATCATCCTACCAACATTGCTAATTTAAGATTAGAATTTAACTGAAGATTAGGATCGAATCCATGGTAAACCATACAGATTTTATTTCATAGTGAATGAAAAATGAAAAGGATTGGTTTTATATGGCTAAAAATGAAAATGAATTTAAAATTTTGAAGACTAGGATTTTCGAGTTAATAAATGAATTGGTATCCTTTTGGTTCTCAGAATGAAAAACTTGGAATTGGATTTAAATTAACTGACAGTGGTAATTATGATATAGAAGAAAAAAAATTTAAAAACAAAGTCCTATAGATAATCGAGATGTAACGACTAAGCAGTATGTTTTAGAAAAATTGCATAAAAATCATCAAATTATTAAACAGTTGATTGAAAGAAACAAATCAGAAATAGATCAGAATTTTATGAAATATGTTCACATAACAAATCAAATAAATGATTTACCCATTAATAAAATCTCAATGAGGTTACCATAGATGTTAAAAAAATATATAAAAGATTTAGCTAATCCTAAAGGGCATAAAAATGCAGTTAATAGAATATATGTTGATAAAAATTTAAAATAAATGCTAAGAAAAAAGATAATATACTACAAAGAGATAATGATGGATTAGATGTTCCTAAGATGAACTTTTTGCAACTATCAAAGATGATTTTAAAAACTAAAACAGGTGATTTTAAAATCCACCTGTTTTACAGTTTTTAAAATCATCTTTGATAGTTGCAAAAAGTTAAAATGTTGAATTTAAAAAATTTTCTAGCCATTTTTTAACTCATGATATGAAAGTAGAATGTAATATGGAAATAAAAAGCATTATGTATTTGAAAATGCAATCTAATGTGTATCCAATTACACATCTGCTTATAAATGGTGATGTTATTTTTTCTGATATTCTCTCTCCCAAGAAAAAAAAAGTGATACAATCATTACAAAAGGTAAAAAGAAGATGAATTAATGTAGATGTTATGCCTAGTGGTGGTGATAATAGCTTGAAACCTTGTCTAGAAATCATAGAAATTAGTTACCTATAAATGGAAGTAAATTGATATGAATTCTCTAAAAATAATATATCTTTTGATGTGATTAAAAGTCTAAACGGACATCCTAATTGGAAATTAATTTGTCAGTATTCAAAACTAACAGAAGATTATCTTGAATGAAATGTATTATCTCAATAAATAACACTTTCAGAAACAGAAAAATATACTAATGAAATAAATTGGGATAAAATATCAAAGATAACAGAAGATTTCATTCTGAAACATGAAACAAAATAAATTGGTATTTAATTTCACAATACAGTGGACCCTTGCTTAACGAGCACCTCTCGTAATGAGCAAAACAAATTGTATAAAAATGGCTCGCTTAACAAGCGACATTTCGCATAATGAGTGACGAGAAGGGAAGTCCTGGATTGTGTGCATGATACGTCAGTCTGTGTTTAGCACTCGTTCCACTACCATCTTAGTGTTGCTTATGATCACACATTTTTCCAAACTTGTATTCAGAAATATTACATACTAGCTGCAAGGACCCGCTTCGCTGGGTTTTTATTTGTTCGTACATTTGTATGTAATATAGTTTTGTTTCTTATATATAAAAGACTGTTTTTCTAAGTCAGTGTATTTCAACCTTCTTGAATACGCAACCCCTTTACAAGTTAAAAAATTCTGGCGACCCCCATGGCCATATTAAAACTATGTCAGTGATTTTTTAAAAACTACGTATTTAATTTTCTTTCTGTTGAGATTTAAATAGCGATAAAAAAAACTAATTGTACTGTAAAATAAACAGGCACAGCCTTCTCACTGAAATTGTAGTTTTTTTATTGTAGTATAGGACCAACAAACACTTGTCTTTTTCTTTTACCCGCGACCCCCGTGTATGGCTTTACGACCCACAGGTTGAAAAACACTGTTCTAACTAATCTAGAATCCAGCTGCAAGGACCTGCTTTGCTGGGTTTTTATTTGTGGGCAAAAAAGTAACGTTAGTGAAGATTAAGATAATTACATTATAACCAATCTTACCCGTTTTCACAGAATGCAAGAATTAGGTCCCCCGTTTCCAGACTAATTAGAGACCTGGTCCCGATTCTATTTCTGAACGTCTCCTGTTCACGTCCAGTCAAACAAACTCTTTTCAACATTTCTGGAACGTTTACAATCGTTCTATAATCGAACCAATATTCGAATTTTATGTACGAATTCAAATTCGAATATTGTTCGAATTAAATTCGAACATAAAATTCGAAATGGAAAACCACTTTCAGCCCCATATCTCCCGCACCCTTATAGCTATCGAGACGCAACCACCATAGTGCACCAATGGAGACTTGGGGCTCAGTGGCGAGCAGTCATTGGAAGCGGTGGATGCGCCACTTCCCTTGTATTTTCTAAAAAATAAATACATATTCATTTTAATTATATGAAAATAATCGCGCAATATTTTATTATAACCACATTATATAGCTTATTACAAATTTCTATACTACACGTGAAAAAAAATAAGATCGCTATTGTATATTCGAATATTAGTGGCGGAGTGGAAGCGCCGTATCGTCGGCATCCAAAAACCCAGATTCGCGCACGCGCTTTACGGAGCACCAACCTCACCTAGTTTAGCCGGTGGAAGCCTACGACCTCGGGTGAGTGCTACACGCATACCGCATCCAATTCTATCCGGGACCGGTTCTGGGCCGTTAGCCCCCCGCCCACTAGATATTTGGCCGCCCACGCCCGATTACGTGAATCGCGAGTAGATTTATAACTTAACCCAACCGATAAGAATTTACTGGTATGTTTTTATGATGATTCTGTATAGTTGACAAAATTTTAAAAAAATCCATTAAAATATTGATATATTTATTTTGCTTTTATTCCGCACTCCGATTTTATATTACTCACAGATTTCAATGTTAAACCAGTGATATTACGATTTCGTATGTCCCATCTATAAGGGGATGTAGAAAAAAACGTGTACAATTCTTGTACAGTGTTAAAAAAATTAACTGTTGCTTTGGTAGCATCGTTTACGACTAAATTTAATGAATGGGAGAGTTGCACCAGGTACAGAAAAAGCTCTAGAACTTATTTTTCTTAAATTTACGATTTATATATCCGTTGTCATAAAAATTTGTCTTTCCACTTTTTTCCCGAGACTACAAATGTTCGAGTACAAAGTAACCGGTTTCTACTTATTTCTATTTAAGAAATAGTTAAATAATTAAGCAATTAAGGACGTAAATAAAACCCTGACGAGAGCCAAAATTTTACTTATACAGAAGCTTAACCGAACCAATAGCCGAGTACAGAGGGGACTGATTTCTTCGCAATATTAGATGTAATAAAGAGAGAAATTTTTCCAGTTCAATGACAGTGACCGAAAAGTTGTAAATTTTGAAAATTTCTGTGGTCCTAAAACGAATTAGTTAGAAAACAAACGACGGACAATCTATTAAATTTAACGTATTTAGATTTTTACAGCTATGGTGAGAAACGTTTAAAATTTATAACAACCCTGTCGCGTCCTTTGAGGTATACTAGTAATGTGGCAAAAGAGGCATTTGACATTGACCGGTATCGGCACCCTAAAGATTTGGCAGCCCGCGTGCATGCACCTACCAGGACCGTCTCTGATTCCATCCATAGGCACTCGTAGGGAGCTATTTGAATAAGTGGATTGTTTTAAGATTTAAAAAGTAAAGAAGATTTTATGTTATTTTTATGTACGTTTCTTTACAAAGCTATATTTAATTATAATTTTCTTTAAACGTATATTGATATAATTGAAGAATATTTTGTACCGGATATGTACTGTACATCTACCACACATTTTATTTCACCGAGTAAGTTTTTATTATTTTATTTTTAATTGCAGCCCTTATATCGTGGCAAGCGATTCAAAATGTAATTATGATATTAAAAATTCATTTAGCGAAGTCTGTGGTTTTTACTGGCTTATCGAACAAACGATACAAATGGACCCTTGACCATTACTGACGCGCAATTAACTGATTGCCCCTGGAATTCGGCTTCTTACAGAAACACAGCTTCCCTACTATCGAATGTCACGGCATGCCACTGTTGGGGCTACTACCACATACAAACACCACTATATACATTATATATATATAATGTTATATATATATAACGGGCTATTGTTGTTGTTGTTATATATATATATATATATATAACAATATGCCAAATTCTTGGGATATGTGAAGTCTATAATTAAATATTAGAAATTACTGTATTTCAATTTGTTTTTGTTTTCTGCAAATCAAGTTTACATTCCAGGTTCATTCATTCCACGCTAGACGAAAAGATGGTGATGATTCATGCTCCTTAAGACAGTATATTCTTTGAAAAATGTAATACATAAAATATTTGCGTATTTTTTCTACATTAAATGCATTATTGTATTTTACATTCATTTATAGGGGAAAAATTGTTTCACTAACGAATGTTTCGCATTAAGAGTAAGATTCCAGAACAAATTATGCTCAAGTGAGGTTCCACTGTATCAGAAACCCAGTAATGAATTCATTATTAAACATTACAAAGAATTAAATACTGTTAGTGTGTCAGCTTTACAGAGGATACAATTAGAATACAAATTATCAGAGGATACAATAAGAAAATTACAGGACTTTAAAAATTGGAGATACATAACTCATTATAGCGAAAATTTCATTGAATTTCAAAATTTGAAAACAAAATAAATTGGTGTTACTTTATAAGACATAAAATATATGCTTTATCTCTTGATTTTTACAAGAAATATTATTAGAAAATAATGTGCATTCTTATAAGTGAAGTATGTAAATACAGGGTTTGATTTCCTTTAGATACCTAATAATAATCAACTTTATTTTATAAATATTTTATCTTTTCACCATTTTTATTATTTTTTTTCATAAGACTTTTTGAAATATGGTTTAAAAAGTGTCCAAAAATGTAAAAAATTAGTTATTTTGCATGATTTTAGTGATTTTGAATGTTGCAAATTTTGCAGTTTTTATGCTGAAAAGCTTTCTTTTCAACAATTTTTTAATCTTTCATTATCTAAAGGGTATCTATTTTGAGTACCTTTTCTTAACACATTTTTATGTCTTTCTAATACATTTTTATTGATAAAAGCCATAAAAGTAATAAAAAATGACTTTTTTTTGAACATTTAAAATTTTTGAAAAATACCCCTTTTTTCATATTTTGATATTTTTAACAAAAAAACAAAAACTGTTAAAATTTACATTAAAACTGTGCATTTTAATGCAATTTTTGTGTCACAAAATATTGTGTAAAATGTGAAGAAATGACAATTTTTGATGGTTTAAATCAGTGTTTTTCAACCAGGGTGCTGCGGCACATTAGGGTGTCACGGCGCCACGATTGGGGTGTCGCAAAGTTTAGGGCCTTTAGTCATTTTCTTAGAAATTTACTTAAGTGTAGTTCAAGATAACTCATTGTCAGTTCTATTTTGCTACGAGATATCTAGTAAGCAAAGAAACGATGACTAATCGCATGTTAATGTAATGTTCAACGCTACGTGTACGCACGACTTGTCACGAGTTCGCCCAAACCACATTACTCGGCCTTCACATTCCCAGTCTTAGTACCAGGCCAACCAGCAGAGAAGAACGACATGGACACTCGTGTCTTGTATATACTTTAAAAAGCGTTGCATTGCACTTTGAAAAGCGTGCACAATGTAGATGCATATTACAGTACTTTCATAGTATTCAAAAGCAATGATGACAAATAAGCAATTTATTATCATCTTTTAAATTGATATGAAAAAGATAAGAAAAAAGTAATGAAATATTTATTTTATATATGCATCAAAATAGTATAAAAAATCTTTAAAAAATTGTTTATCAATAAAATAATAATATAAAATGATGATATATTTTATAATAAAACTAAATTTAAAAAACAATAGAGAGACTATTATTTTACATGTAGGTATTTCGACAAAATTCAGTGGACTTAAATTTTGATTTTAAACACGTAGAAACGCTGTTTTTTTGCATTAAAATGCTACTTCAAATTGTCAATTTTTAAAAGTTTTCCCTTCCCGGACCCCACCCCAGCGTTGCGCGTTTTCGCAAAAAATTTATATAGCCCATTAGCCCCCATATTCAAATCCGCCGCTGGTCAAGGGTGTCACGATTTTTTATTTTTCAATCAGGGGTGCCACTCAATGAAAAAGGTTAAAAAACACTGTCGTACGCCGACGATATCGTTATTATAGCACCAACGGCGGTTGCCCTGAGAAGGAAGATACGCTTATTAACTACATACTTTTCTCAATTGGGTTTGAATATTAATCCTAAGAAATCTCACATAATGATATTCAGGAATGGAACAAGATTGTCTAAGAAGCATATGTCATTGTTTATTAACAATACGGAAATTAGTATAGTCAATGAAACTAAATTTCTAGGAGTGATTTTTTCATCACTACTTTCCTTTGAGAGCCAAATTAAAAACGTGATGACTAAATCTAATGGATTAATTGCCAAGCTGTTTTCTAGGTCTGGCGGGGTACGATCCAAACGCAGTTTAAGTTATTTCAGTCCTTGGTTTTTAACTCGGTAAGCTATGCTTCTCCTATATGGTGTCTCTCCAACTATCCAAAATAAATTTATACGGTGGTTGTTTTGGTTAGATTATAAAACTCCGGGTTGTATACTGAGATTGGAGATAAGTAGATTTAGTCTTATGGCGCTCTTCGTTAAAACATGTATAAAATTAAGATAAGAGATGGCGGTGAATTTACGTTTAACCTCCTAAATCAATTATACAAAAATTCCATTAAAAAATTTTCCAAAAGAAACTGGATTTCAAATCTGTCTAAAATAATTAATGATTATGGCAGTTCGATCGAACCATTTATATTTTCGCCGGAATTTGGAGAAAGTTATCAGCAACTAATTCGGAATATACTAGAAATTTCACTATCGCCAGATATACAAAATACTCGCTTACGAATATTATTGAATCGTTATAGTTCAATATTATTATATCCAAGTAATAATAGCTATATATTTTCCAGCGTACCATTTTGTATGAAGAGACTGTTTACACAACTTCGACTCAATTCTAGTACACTGGTGATAGACAATAAAGTGTACGAGAATAATACGAGAATAATCTATGCCCAAGATGTCATGTCGTTTTCTAAATTTCACCCGATTTGTGAATGTGAGAAGAGCCTAGATTTGAGACAAAGTATGATCTTGTAGACTTTAGCAAATGTGAGTCGGTGGAAGCTATGTATGGGATATAACATCATGCAACACAAAAAAATGTTTTCAAATTATATAATTATGTTAAGAAGTTTTTTGATGTTTAATTAATTGTAATGATACTGATGATAAAGTTAATGTGTAGTACTCGCTTTGTAACAGGCAGTTAGCCTGCTACTAATAAATTTTGATTTGATTTGTAAGGTCTCATTTTTGTTTAAATTAGTGGCGGCGCTGTTGTTGCCGCAGATCGCCATGTTGTTTTTTGTTCTTATCGCCGCAAGTTAAAGTTGGTAAGCATCAAATATTAAATTATTCATTAATTAGTTGCGTTATATTCGTTTATTAATGCATAACGTTGTCACTCGACGCCGATCTAAACCTTATATAGCGCAGTCGACAGTGGAAAGAACATTTCTTTAACAAAGTGTTAATATTAAACTTTTGGAACTTCGTTTCACCTGTCGCCATTACGTAGGCCTAACACTCTTCAGTCGCCTATCGACACCAGCATTTGTTATAAATTCGCATTTTAGGTGAAAGTTGAAAACTTCGCTTCAGAATTATTACAACCATAAACGACGAGTTGAACTCTTTAACGTCAGAAGATATAAAACACTACTATCGCGAGATATAGAGGGCGCTGATCAGCTGATAGAAATGCAATGGAATTTTAGCTCTGTTTTAATTTGTGTTTTTGGTGAAATAATCAGTTTTTAAGTTAAGTGTGATATATTTTTCGAAATTGGAAGACGAGAGGAAGGTGTTGATACCAATTTTGTGAATTTATGATGAGAATTTAAAAAATTCGGATTTTCGAATATCTTGAATTTTCGGACCGATTTTCCGGAAAGTCAAAGGTCAATAAACCGGAACTGACAACGGCATTATCGTCGCACTCAGAGGTGAGTACCACCGAAAATCTCATGATCCTAGCATCAATATCAACGGAAATATAGTGTACTTCCGGTTTCAATTCGGGTGTGTACTGCGGGCTTCCGGCTTAGAATTTTTAAATTATTTTCATATCTTCATCGACAGAATGAAAAACGTAAACTTTATGCCAAATTTCGTAATATTCGCCCAATTTACAGCTGAGATATCGCGATTCTAAAACTTTTTCCAATTTTTATAATTCGTTCTATTTAGTCGTCATAGCAACGAACCTCTTGTGTCTTGACTATTACGGAAGTAACGACATTTTACTAATTTCGAATTTTTGGCTAGGGTAATTACATATTTTTGGAATCGTCTTGTTCGTTGATATGGATACGGATTATATTAAAAATTTTCTTGATGGAGCAACCCGTATAGTGGATGAGGTAAAGGCCTACACCTTGGAAAATTCAAAAGGCAAATACTCCATCACATACACAATATATTATAGATCAATTGATGAGAGTCATTAAGATGGCGGAAACCTCATTACGGTGTTATGTACTTCCAGAGAAAATAGAACAAAGGCTGGCCACACTGGCAAGTAAAGAGGACATGCACAAAATCTCCAGCTCAGATAACCACGAGAGTCTAATCTCTACACAAAAGGAAGTCTTAAATAAACTTCATGAAATTGAAAACAGCACAATTAAGAATCACTCTCCTGCTCCTCTTTACAGTTCTGTAGTTAAATCTGGAAAAGGCATTGCCAACACCTATTCTAAACACAAATCAATCGCCTCAACAGAGGTTTTATTGGTTTACAGTAAAGATAAAATTGGCAACCACAGCGACAATGTCCGAAAATTTATGCAAACAAAATTAAAGCCATCTAATATGCGTATTGGAATAGACAAAATCAGGAAAATTGGAGGTGGAGGTCTTGCTGTGGAACTGAGCACCTGCAAAGATGCTAATATATTGGAAAAAACTATAGAAGAGCAACTGCCCGAACTAACAAAAAAGATATGGCCGCACATCATTATCTACTCTGTACATAATGATATCACTAAAGAAGATCTTCCCACACTAATATACCAACAAAACAATTTAATAAATGCAAAGTTTCCAGCAGAAGAATTTACAAAACAATTTCCAAGTCAATTTACATTAGGGAGAAAGACTAATACTTTTAAGAACTGGGTTATCGAAGTATCCCCTAACACAAAGAATCTGTTGCTAGAGATGGGAAAAGTCAACTTAGAATGGTCACGATGTAGAATTGCAGATTTCTGCCCAATTTTACAATGTTATAAGTGCTCCTGATATAATCATTCTGCGAGGGACTGCCTGCAAACCATTTATACTTGCAGTCACTGTACAGGAAATCATCCTTATAAGGAATGTCCTAATCGAAAAAACGAACCAATTTGCTGCAATTGTCAACAAGAAAACTCTCCAAATCATCATCATAACGCGCGAGAAGGCTCATGTCCAATTTACAAAAGAATCAAACATTATATTATTTCCAGAACAGAATATGACTCTGAACGACAATAATAAAATTCATATTTTGCAAATTAACTTGGGAAGGAGCATTTCTTCCACTTCCTTCCTTAGTAAGAAAATGACTGAATTTGANCGTCGAATAAAGCAGCAAAGCAGACTCGATAAACATCGTTGCATATTAGGTAAAGAGCAGTATGGAGGCGAATCCCCACCGCTACTATTTAATTTAATGCATCCCACAACGACATCTCGTTAAATTAAGTAACTTCTTTTTTTGCAAATTAAATAGCTATAAATAGCTGCATACTATTGAAAAAAAATAAAGTAACTTTTTTACAATACAAAGATGGTATTCTTCATCTTTACATTAAATTCTACCAAATGCTTTTGATCCAATTTCATATTCATGTGCATAGCATACAAATTATAAAATAAAATTAATCAAACACTTAAATATTACAATTTTTCCATCATTTTGTTTTTGTAATACACAATTTAGTTAACAACTTGTCGCAATTGTCTGTTTATATTATTATTATTTAAAATAATAATAATTAGCATAAACATTTTNTAATATAACTTATAATAACTTTTAAGGACGTTTCGTCAATAGAGAAGAAAAATCAAATTTTAAACCAAATTTATTTGTTACATCATGTAACACTGCAAGGATTGACAAGACGAAGACTCATATGAGCCATATAAGCCTAATTTAAAACTCATATGAGTCATGTAAGCTTAATCTAAGGCTGATATAAGTAATCTTTCTTTAAATTCCATATTAGAAATCAGTAAAAATTTGATTGTACAGTCGTCTTAATATACAATTTTATATATTCTTATTGTCTTATTTAAATTTTTAAGAAAAATCCACAAGTGATATTGACTTGTTAACGAAAAATTCGAAATATGTAATGAAGAATAATCGTTATCCATTAGTATCTAGCTTAAATATGTAATATAAAGCTACTATAAACATAAATTATAAAAAATAGAAATATTCAAATCACTATAAACCTTAAAAGGGGNTTTACATCCAGAAAAACACACGTGTTTCAGCAAGGGAGAAAAATCCATAAGTGATACTGACTTGTTAACGAAAAATTACGAAATATGTAATGAAAAATAATCGTTATCCATTAGTATCTAGCTTAAATATGTAATAAGAAGCTACTATAAACATAAATTATAAAAAAAATAGGAATTATTCAAATCACTATAAACCTTAAAAGTAGATATAATATTAATGTTATTTTAATGTTAAATTCTTGTCAATGAGTAACTTCCAGATACTTCTCTTCCTTAATTTAATGATAAACTTTTACAAATTTATTTTTTAATTTAATGTTTGACATATTGAGGCGGTCGAGAAACCTCTAAAGAATGGTTGACTCCATCGCGAGACATTATCTGGTGTGCGNTCTTAATATACAATTTTATATATTCTTATTGTCTTATTTAAATTTTTAAGAAAAATCCACAAGTGATATTGACTTGTTAACGAAAAATTCGAAATATGTAATGAAGAATAATCGTTATCCATTAGTATCTAGCTTAAATATGTAATATAAAGCTACTATAAACATAAATTATAAAAAATAGAAATATTCAAATCACTATAAACCTTAAAAGGGGGGAGTTGTCTCTGCTTTCGAGGCTGCTGGTGAGTTTTTGTTTCAAGTCTGAAGTGCTGCTAAAGTGTCCTACGTAGGCTAGAATAATGAACGAAAATACGAAGTTTCGATTTGAAACGAATAGAATGAGCTCTAAGTTAATTAGATGTTTGTTATTAATCTCAGGAATTGAACCTAATACCCCGTTCGCACAAAATCCACGACTCACTTCGATTTCGATTTACCCACAATCTGGATTGTGACTGTCGCCAGTGAAAAGTTGTGCTGTTCGCACAGGTAACTCGCTTGAGAAGAACCCGGCTATTAGGGTGCGACTATGCATACGCGAGCGAGCGAGAAGAGGCGAGACGCGATAAATATCAAACCTTGTCAGATATGTGCGAGAACCAGCAATTCGCTCTCGCCAGCGATATTTCTCGCTTCTCGCTTGTGATATTTCCTATGCGTCAATTATCTAATTGTACTCAAGAATAAGGCTACGTGCTATAGATAAGTATTGTGCCTTAGGGTGCGACTATGCAGACGCGAGTTTAGAGCGAGCGATTTAGTTTTCGCAAAGGAAAACCATGCACAAACGAGAAGCGAGAAATAACGCTTGCGAGAGTGAATTTCTTGTTCTCGCACATATCTGACAGGTTTTGATATTTATCGCGTCTTGCCTCTTCTCGCTCTCTCGGAAAATTCGCTCGCTCGTGTCTTCATAGTCGCACCCTTAAACGCGATGATAAAATTGACATAACTACGTGGTAAGTCACGAACACCAACAAACAAAATGAAAGTTTTGGTTAGAAATAAATACTTTTTCTTGCCGTATATCTAATAATAGACAGATGTCATCGTCTATCCAGATGTCTTTTTTTTTTTTCTCGATAGCCAGACACGTGTTCAGCAGCCATCTTGTGTTTTTTCGCGCGCGTGGGATTGTGGGATCTCTCTTATGACTGAATCTAGTTTCAAGAACTCTCTCCAGTCGATCGCGATTTAGCCTCGTTTCAGTCGAGATTGAAACGGTCGAGAGCGTTCGCACCACGGAACTCTCTCCGACTTAAGCCACAATCTAGATCGAAATGCTCGGTGCGAACGGGGTATAAGG